>NC_081418.1:83510766-83805766 GCF_949786415.1 Peromyscus eremicus | reverse complement strand
TGCCCTTGTATTGCCTGTATCCTGTTTGGTTAGCCTATGCATTAGGTGAGGAACACCTACGGGGTGCCCACTTCTCTGGTATGGTGAGTCGTGCTGCTGTGAGCACCTGTTTGTGGGGTTTAGGGGGGCTGTATCTTCCTTAACGTCTTGTTCTGTGATGATTTGTGGGTGTAGCCTCACTGGACTGTGACCTGCTGTCATACCCAGTGTCCCTTTCGTTGGCACCAGCTTGGGGCTAGAGAAATAGGCTACAGGTCAAAGACTCGGACAGTGTTTGTACCAGGGAGGAAGGACAAGTAAGGAGCTGTGGTTTTTTTCTGTGGGTGCAACGATGGGAAACTCACCCTTCTGGGCCTTTGGGTTGGAGGATGGGCACTGTTTCTTCTTCTTGAGGATGGTCTTCTTGGTGGTCGGGGCAGAGGTAGGAAAGGCCTCAACTACAGAAAGAAGAAAGATCCATATCTCAGGCAGGTAAGCAGCAAAACTCACAGGCAGACTGTGCACCTTTCCTTCAGGCACTGAGTTCTCAGTTCTCAGATGAACGTAGAGCCAGTGGGTGGGGATAGCCTGGTGTACTGGAGAGAGGCTATGGAGCCACCGGACACGAACAGAGCCTTGTGCCATCATGAGCAACTGTGTAGCCTGGGCTAAGTTGTCTGTTCCTCAGCTTCCCATCCGCAGTAAGATGACTTCTGCTAGGAGGTGGTGGCCCACACCTTTACTCCCAAAACTAGAAAGGCAGAGGCAGGCAGATCTCTCTGAGTTTGAGGCCAGCCTAGTCTACGAAGTGAGTTCCAGGACAGCCAGAGCTACACAGAGAAAGCCTGTCTTGAAAAACCAAAAAGGACGAATGACTTCTACTTTGTCGTGAGAATCAAGAGCGCGGCATACCCAGCAAAGGATGCAGCAGGCAGGACTATGCTTGGCGGAAGACCTTGGGTTGAGGTCCTTGGTTCAGCCAGGCATGGTGGAACACGCCTTTAATCCTAACACTTAAGAGACAGAGGCAGGTAGATCTCTGTGAGTCCGAGGAGCCTCACCCAGTCCACAAGAATACCTGGACAGCCAGGGCTATGTGAAAAGATCCTGTCGCAAAAAAACAAAACAAAACCAAGAAGACCCCTTGGTCCTTTGGCATGACCAATCTCTGAGCCTCCTTGCCAGTCCCCAAGCTGGTGGAAAGGAGATGGTTGTCCCTCCCTACAGGAACATCACCAGTTGGGAGACGTGGCTAAGCTACAAGCTGGGACTCCAGACCCTCCTCCCTTTCCTGGATGGCGCCTCCTCTCCTCAGTTTTGATTCAGTGTCTCACGCTGAGGGGTTGGGAGGGAGGCAGGAGAGGACAGTGGGACCGACGCACTGAGCAGGGAGACCAGGAGGTTCTGAGGTGTGGAGTGCTGGACCAGCCACCCTTAGGATTTGCTAGCCAAGAAAACTGATCTCCGGCATTCTACGTTCAGCAAAGTAGTAGGAGACGGGCTAGGAAAAACCAAAAGGCCATTTCCGGTACCATCTCTGACGAAAGATAACCACATTAGGTCACTGCAAGGCTTTTGACCATTGGAGCCAAGGAGCTGTTGTAAAGTGACAGCCGTTAGCGGTGACAAGGTCCGAGAGAGTCCAGACCTGCTGGGTGTGAAGTCCTTTAGCACTCATGACTCCGAAACCAGGTCCGTTTGCCTCAGCTCACACTGAAAAAAGCAGGAGTCTCCCAGTGGTGAGCCTGGGAGGGAACTAGCTGTAGCCTCCAGGGCCTTGGCTGGCACAGCAGCCTGGGTCTGAGGGGAGGGGATGGGGACAAGAGGAGGTTGCTCTGTTTTCATTTCATCTCACTCTGCATCAGGTCTCCTCAATTCCATGGTCCATGGGTTTGACCTCTCTGTCTCTGTCTTTTTTTTAGAGGGACAGGTCCTTGGAACCCATAGTGTGCTTGAGGGCCTGAACAAGGTCTGTTTTCCCCAACACTCTCTATACTACCCACACTTCTCCTCCAAAACATTTGGACCCTCCAGCCCGGCAGGTAGGCTCAGGCTCCGGTTATCTTTGTCCCTGGGAAGACACTGTGGACCCTGGGTTGCTAGGCAGCACATGGGACTTGGAAACATGGAAAGCCTGTGGACTTGGAAACATGGATAGGTAGAGATGGAAAAATCACCTGCTCTAATTGCACATCCACCTTCCTCAGACCCCGAGGCACTGGGAAGGCATGGGGCTCATAGAAACCAAAGTAATAAAACAAATACAACCCCACCTTACTCTTCCCCCCTCCCCGCCACCACGTTAGACCCGGAGACTAGAGAGGCCATGGGGACCTCGCTCTGTTGTTATTGTCCTTGGTTTTCGTTGTAACTCTGGCCTTGTTCCCAACTGTCTCTGTGCCTCCTTAGGCTAAGTGGCCTAACTTCTGGGCGTGGCTGGGGTGCCCTTGTGACTCACAGCCCCCAGGTGAGCGGGAAGCAAACCAGTGAGAAGCCCAGTCCTGGCTTGAGCTGGAGAAAGAACTACAGCCAACCACAGGCCTGAGAGAATCTCCGAGGATTGCTTTCCACCCCAGGAGATGAATCCTTACTGTCCAGGGTGGCTAGTCTGCACAGAGATCCGCTGCACACATAAAATATGTATCAAATGCCATGTATGAAAAATAAGTTACCTGTTTTGCTAAATTGGGCTCAATAAAATGCATTGTGAAACTCATTTCACTTCTTTCTTCCTACTTAGGTGCCTCTTAGAAAACGGAAGATCATGTCTGTGATTTGCAAGGTACTTCTGCATATTAATGAAACTGCAGCTCCCGAGAATTAGAGGCGGGCCAGCAGCTGCCTTGTCCAGGTATGGGAACTGAGGCTGGGGGAGGGGAAAGGCGTGTGATGGATTGGTAGCCTGGCTAGGCCTGAGGTCCAGTTTCTTTATCCCCTGAAGCCCCAAGTGTGGATTTGAGCCATAGAACCCTCCAAAGAATGCTGAGGACAACTGCTTCTCTGCCACCTTAGAAATGCTCTGCGCGCGTGCGTGCGTGCGTGCGTGTGTGTGTGTGTGTGTGTGTGTGTGTGTGTGTGTGTACACCCAGGCAGTGAGAGTCTGTAGGTACACTCAGGGTTCCTGAGATTGCAGTCAGGGCAGAGATACTGCTGTGTCGAATCACAAGCGCCCACCTTTGACTGACTTATCTGCTCTCACCCCATCAGCTTCCCATCCAAAGCGGGAGTAGAATACACCGTCTGCTGGGTGGGTGGCCGCATTAAGGGACACAGCTACATGCAATCCTCAAAGGTCCTTGGCCTGGGTAACTCTCAATGTGTATTTCTATTAGTTTTAGAGGTGGCTTGATTAGTCATGGGTGCAGAGTGAGGGCTCACTGAGAGCAGGCAGCCCCTGTACCCAGTGTGTGTGTGTGTGTGTGTGTGTGTGTGTGTGTGTGTGTGTGTGTATGTGTGCGCGCGCTCCTCCATAGCCTTGAAACCATGCTTACCCACATTCAGCTCCGTCCCTGTCCCAAAGATCAGGTTGGGACTCCCGATCATCATGCAGAAGTAGGTGCCGCTGTCCTCCAGCTTCACACTCTTGAGCTCGAGTATGTACCGGGTTATATCCGAAAACATGATTATGTCCTCCTTCTTCACCCCTTCACCGTACACAGAGGTTCCTTTGGAAGGGTTCCACGAGGCCAGGAACTCAAAGCGCCTCTCCTTGGTGGGTCCCTGGCGCTGTCTCAGCCAGTGGATGAGTGTGGTCTTAGGGAAAGTTTTAGCTTCACAGAACACTTTTGCAGATCGATTGGTTAGAACTGTCAGGGACCTAGGAGTCTGAAGGAGGGCAGAGCTGCTCCAGAGAGCTACAAGGAAACCAGAAGACGTAAATCAGGCTGTTGCTCTACACATGTAATCTCCGGCTCTCTGTGGGTTGCAGCGGGAGGATCAGAACTTCAAGTTTGGTTACATAGTGAGTTCAAGGCTAGCCTGGGCTACATGAGAACTTGTCTTTAAAAAGAGAGAGAGAGAGAGAGAGAGAGAGAGAGAGAGAGAGAGAGAGAGTGAGTAGGGGGAGGGCTTGTGAGATAGCTCAGCAGCTAAAGATGTGTACCACCAAACCTGACCTCCTGAGTTCAACTTCTAGAAACTAGAAGGAGCAGAAACCATCATTAACACACACACACACACACACACACACACACACACACACACACACACACACACTTCTGCACACAGCGGGGGGCCTCAGAATCACAATGAGTTTGTCTGGGAGTCAAACTGAGGGGAGAGTCTGTCTGGAGAAAGAGCCAGGGTGTTAACAGCAGTCGGTGTCTTTGAACTCACAAACATTGACTGCAGGGCAGGGTTCCCTGTGCTCGCCTTTACTGAGGCCCTGGCCGACAATCTGCTCTTCCACCTGTGGCCCTTGGCATACGTCATCTTAACGAAGCCTCACCCTGACTCCAGGATGTTTATCCCCCTTCCCCGGATGAGTAAACACCGTCAATAAATTAGCTTGTTCGGAGTCCCACGGGATTCAAATCCAAAGAGCCAATGTCGAAAGCCAAAGCTGGTTGCCCGCCTCACCTGGCTGTGGCTGTGCAGAGACAGGCCTGTGGTAGGGCTAAGCAGCTGAAAGAGACCTGGAGCAAACTGGGAGGGGAATTTGGAGTCTTAGGCCCAGGGCAAGGCTCCTTTGGGCAGTGTGAGATTTCTGGTCCTAGTTCAAGGAGCTGACCCTGTAGGTCGTTGTTACTCCCCAATCCCGCAATGGACCTGTCACGGACTTCTTGCCCCTCAGGGCAGAGCAGTCATTACAGAAGCAAGGTTGAGAGTTCATTTGTCTCAGATGGGAAGAACAGGCAGGCAGAAGGAGTCGCAGCCGTGGCCACGCACACCGCCTTTGCCCTGAACCAGCTGTGGGACCTCAGAAGTCACCAAGGTCGTGGTTTCCTGTGAAAGAAGGGCAGCTTGGCCTGGCACTATTGTTCTGCTTGCTGCGGAGGGTTGGAAAGAAAAGAAAGGAAGGCGGGTATGGTGGTGCATGCACACATAGAAGCTGAGGCAGAAGGATTGCTTTGAGTGTGAGGCTATCCTGAGCCACATTGTGAGTTTCAGGGAGAAAAAGAGAAGTGAAATCATATGTGAACAGTAAAGCTCTCGCACAGGTCATCATCTGCGGACAGTGAGGTACCCGTGTGAAACACACAGGTCATCATCTGCGGACAGTGAGGTACCCGTGTGAAACCCTCACACAGGTAAACTCCACTGGCAGGTCTATGGTCTCAGGGGATGTTCTAGGCACCAAGTGAAGTCTCAGGGAGGATCAGACTAAGTTTCTTTCACATCCAGGACCACGAGGGTTCTAACAAACCCAGTTTGACCCAGAAAGCCTTTTTCTTTGGCTCGGAGCAGAGAGCCATGGCCAAAATATAACACAGAGGACAGGGCTAGCTGAGCAGAGACCGGAGGGTGTGTGAGCCCGGGAGAACCAGCTGCTTGAGTTAATGGTGAGATCACTGCCTATAATAGTGGCTCAGGTCTTACGGCCCCATCACGGCCTTGCCTAGGACTGATGTGATGAACTAAACCCAGAGTCCACCCTCGGACCACTCCGAGCTTCCACTCGTGGAGAGAATGAATATTTCCCTGGGGCTCAGTGGCCACTACATCTCCCTTCCCCTGAGTATCAGGCTACCACTTCTGGGCCATGGCAGCCATTTTTATTGCTTTGGGTCACTGGCCTCTTTGGGGAAGTTAATGTGAAGTGATTATGTCAGGTCTATATTGCAGTGTGTCAGGCACAGTGCATGTGTGTTGTCTGATTTGATCCTCACTAAATCCTGTGGGGGAGAGACTCATTTTACCCGGGAGCAAACAGCTCAAGGGAAAGGTATACTCAGGGTCACGCAGCCTGTGTGGAGTGGACTCACACTCAAACCGAGGTCACAGGACTTGGGCAAATGAACTCAGAGCCTCAGAATTGAAACCTGCGACACAAAATGGGGCCACAACTCCACAGACGGCAGGAGACCCTCCAAAGAGCCCAGAGGACACGCACAGCCAGGCTGCAAGTCACACATGGTCTCATTTGATCTGTTTGGTGGCCCCGGATTCCATTTTCAGAGGGACCTGGCATTTCTAGAGTGATCAGCAGTAGCTTTAGTGGCTTGGAATAGTCCTGCCTCTGTTCCCCTTGTGATGTAGTTGAACTAACCTGGTCAGAGGCAGGGGCTGCCATGCCCTGTCTCCCTCAACTCTGTAATCGGTTTTGGGCTTCAGGTGGTGCCAGACCAGTGCAGATTCAAGGAGTCTCCCTCTAAAAAGCACACTTGCTGGGTCTGATCACAATGACAGACTTTAGGCCACACGTCTGTGCCAGCCCCAACATCCCATCTGCCATGCCTAGTGCTGCTTCTTGGGGGAGCCGTGCTCTGCAGGACCCTGACTCCAGAGGACACTGGAGGGTGAGGGGGTCACAGTGAGTACCCCACCATAGTTGTCCCTGAGCCAGGTACAGCAGTGTTTGTCCAGTTTACTAGAAGCACTTCCCCGGACGTACTAAGAGTTTGTCTACAGACCCTGGCCTGGGCCGGCCTGGGCCTCTGAGAACTGCATGGGGCACATCCCTGTGTGCACCCTAAGCAACTACGTTTCCTCTTCGGTTTCTCTCTCCTCTTTTACTTCTTCTTCCTTCCCTTTCTCCCCTTCCAGTCAGGCTGTGGGGCTGTGGTGGCTTCTGCCCTAGGCTTCTGGAAAATGAGCTCCTGGGAGGAATCTTCTTCCCCCACCAGCCTGCCCTGTTCCCACAGCCTGGCTCCTGTCTGTTCCTCCGGTTGTGGAGTCTGCCCGGTCTACATTCTCTGCTCTGGTGCAGGCTTGTGCTAGCCCACTCTGGGTCTTACCTGCCAGCTTCACACTGAAGACCAGCCAGAGCCATGGCTGCATCTTGGCGCTCGCTCCTGAGGACACCTGCTCCCTCAGGGCTAAGTCAGCCGAAGGGTGGGTTAGGAGCCAGGGGCGGGCGGGTGAGGCACCCTGAGTGTAAGGGAGGTGGGGTGCTGATGAAGTAAGAGGGCGGGGCTGCCAGGGAGGAGCAGAGTCATGGTGAGTGTGTGTGTGTGTGTGTGTGTGCGCGCGCGCGTGTGTGTGTGTGTGTGTGTGTGTGTGTGTGTGTGTGTGTACCCTATGGCCTTCGTCTTCATCCTCGACAGCATCAAAGGCTTTGACTTTTCAAAGAGGCCACCAGGACTCTGCTTTCTGGTCAGGAAGTGACAGCTCTCAGGCAGGCCAAGCAGCTGGACCTGTGTAATGTCTCTTGCCCCCGAGAAAGGCTCAAGACAGAACCCAGATACCCTGTGACAACTGGGATAACTGAGTCACAGAGTTCCAGGTCTCACAGCTTTGTGCAGCTGGGCCCTAATTCGGACACTTCTTCATTTCTTTCTGAGCAGGCTGGAGGAGGGGCTCATCTTGGTTTGAGGACAGTCCACTGTGGTTGGCAAGAGACTGAGGCTTTACATCTGTGTGGCTCAGGAAGGGAGAACAGCTGTGGAGGACCTCCCAGTGCCAGCGTTCAGCTGGCCCCTGGAGTGATCGAGACACCCTTCGAGAGGGGAAGGAAAGCTAACCGACACACAGAGAAATGAGGCCGAGAGGCCAGCTGGAGTGCTGCTGAGGGGCCCAGACGTTGCCCCAAAAGCGAGGCAACGTCAAACCTAGACCTGGGGTGTGTGAGTGTCGGGTGTCTCCCCTCCTGTCCTGCCTTACAGCGCTGTATGCCTCAGGCTTCTTTACTAATTTTGAGATCAAAGCCCCATCAAGAACCTGTGAAGAGACCCGGTTTGGCCTGTGGAGGTTGGCAGAGGTGAGTTGGAGGAGGGTTGTACGGGGAAACTGGATCCCTGGTGATCTGTCTGCTGGGAAGAGGGAGGTTGGAGACAGGCTAGGAGAAGACAGATGGCAGAGGGTTGCAGGTGTCCGCCAGGCAGGCCCTGCACACGCTCGAGTTTCAGAAGAGGGGACGGGACATCACTGGTGGCTAAAGCTGGCAGTGGGGCAGAGACACTATCACCTCAGTGTCTAAATGCACTGTTCTTTCAAACTCCTTCGGGTTCCTGGTGACAGGTATGGAAGAACCGAAGCAGGAGTTCAAGAGGAGAGGAAGAGGGAGTGACCATGTCCTGACCTCAGCTCTCTGTCAGCCCGGCTAGTCTCCACCATATTGTCCCGTTGTCAGTGTTCCCAGGAGGACCTGCTAAGGCCCAGATGTACACAGCGTAGACAGTCCTAGGACACCCACACACTAGGAGTTCTTCAAATCCAGCTAAAACTCACTGATCACAGAGTGAACCGTGTGAAGGGACACAGAGTGTCACCTGATGAGTGATCTGTTCACTCTCCAGTGGCTCCTTGTTCCAGAATCTGGCGGCTGCTCATCTTCAACTGCTTCTCTGAATTTACTTCTTCCTCATGGACCTGCACAACAGACGTACTTAGTAAATGGCCTCTGGTTTTTGGAGAAGGGGTTTCAGGCCCAGGGATGATTTTGAACTCTTGATCCTCCAGCATTCACCTCCCCAAGGCTCCTTAAACTCTTTCTGATCGTGACCTCTTTCTGATCCCCCAATTTTTCCATGTCCCCAGGTATAGGTCTATGAAATATACATACAAAGCAACCATTTGCTGATAACTAATCATAAATGAATTTGTTTTATTCTACTTTTAAAAAAAGATTATATTTTTTTGTGGGAGTGTGAGAATGTGTGTTTTTCCTCAGCGGCTAGAAGAGTGTATCAAATATGCTGGAGCTGGAGTTATAGGACTTTATGAGCTACCTGGCACCTTTATGAGCCTAACTCCGGTCCTTGGGAAGAGCAGCGAGTACCCTTAACCACTGAACTGTCTCTCCAGGTCCCAATAAAATTATTTTAAATAATTTCTTTGCTATGCATATAATGCTACCATTTATTAACAATGGAAGCAAATTTGCACGCTACAGAGATGGATATGCTTGTTTATTTTTACATGAAGAATTAAATCAGGCCTGAATATTTTGATACTGCAGGACACAGAACATCAGAGTTGAATGACATTTTGATTTTATAATCGTCAGGGCAGAGAAAGCTGCTTTATATTAATACAGCACAGAATGGCAGAAGTATGTTTGGGGACACTTCAGAAACTATTGGCCTAATCCCAAGCCCAAATCCATTTAGTGATTAAAAACATTTGTTTAAATGTATTTATTTTATTTTATGTGTATGAGTGTTTGCCTGCACATGTATCATGTACATGCCTGGTACCTGTGGCAGTTAAAAAACAGTGTTGGAGCCCCTGGCACTGGAGGAACAGATGGCTGTGGCTGCCACATGGGTGCTGGGGACTGAATCTGGGTCCTCTGTAAGAGCAGCAAGTGCTCTTAACCACGGAGTCATCTCTCCGGCATCATGGTGTTTTTTTGTTTGTTTTCTTTATTTGTTACTTTGTTTTGTTTTGTTGTTTAAAAAAAACCCCAAGTCAGCAACTCAAACATCAATTTTTAAAAAAAAATCAAACATTCTAGGCAGGTGGTGGTGGTGCACACCTTTAATCCCAGCACCTAGGAGGCAGAGGCAGGTGGATCTCTGAGTTCGAGGCCAGCCTGGTCACAGAGCAAGTTCCAGGACAGTAGGGCTACACAGAGAAACCCTGTCTTGAAAAAACCCCAAAAAACAAAAGCACAAACAAAACAAATAAGCATTCTAACACAATACAATAATATATATATACTGACTCAATGTTTAAGTGATGACTGGAAAATGCTAGAAGCCCTTGTTTCTGTGATTAAACCGTGGTGTTTCTGTAAGAGCAGAGAGCTTACGTAGGACATCTAGTACAAACCCACAATTCACAACATGCACTTGTCTCAAGTCAGACTTCAGATGCTAATGTTTTGTGGTGTGATGGCATGCGCAGGGCTGAGAGCTCGCTCCGTGTGTTCAGAACCAGGGCTGCAGTGCCGTGGGATGCCGTGGGAGGGAGGGCTGGATGCATCATACATTCGATTTTGAATAAATTTTTGGTCAGTGCACAATCAGAAACCCTTTCTCACAGGCAAATTTTGTACAACCACTACATTCAATTTCACGATCACTTCCGGGGTTGGGACCCACAACTGAAAAAGCTGGAATTGCCCCAGTCCTGGGATGGCAGGTGTGTGCCACTACGCCTGTCACAAGCATGTGTTTGCATCCCTGTTTTTAATCCTTCGGGGTATATAATCAGGAGTGAAACAGCCCGAGTCCTTCGGTCAATCTGTTTGGGAACTGTCTATCTGTTATCCACAGCGGTGACATCAATCTACAAGACCACCAGTGATGGAAAGAATTCCAACTTCCCCGCAGCCCTCCGGGGCCTGTTGCTTGTGGTTTTTGGTTTTGTATCTAGCCTAGTGTTTGGAAGGGCTATCTCATGGGGATTTGGGTTTGGATTCTTACTGACTGAAGATGCTAAGCCTTTTCTCATTGCTAATTGGCCATTTTGAATGTCTTTGTATGTCTGTTTAAAATATTTTTGAGAGCCGGGTGGTGGTGTCAAATGCCTTTAATCCCAGCACTTGGGAGGCAGAGGCAGGTGGATCTCTGTGAGTTCGAGGCCAGCCTGGTCTACAGAGTGAGTTCCAGAACAGCCAGGGCTACACAGAGAAACCCTGTCTTTTTTTTTTTTTTTTTTTTTTGATTTAGAAAACACACATTCTACTTCTTGAACATGTATGCTGTGAACCCGGCTTCCTTGGTCACTCACTACCACTCACACAGAATTGTCTCAAAGCAGTTCAGCATGTCATAAAATGCCTCACCTCAGTCAGTATGACCGCCCCTGTGTGCCCAGTGTCTTTCCACTCTTTCATGGATACCCATCTCTGCTGGTTAGTTTTAACTGTTCACTGGACACAGCCTAGAACTACCTCAGAAGAGCTTCAGTTGAGGCATTATCTAGACCAGGTTGACCTGTGGGCTTGTCTGTGGGAGACTGTCTTGACTGTTAAAAATGGAGGAAGGCCCAGACCGCTGTGGGCAGCAGGGCTCTCTAGGCTGGGCCCTGAAGTGTGTCAAAGTAAAGAAAGCTAACCAGAGACCAAGCAAGCAAAGGTGAATTTCTTCTTTCTGCTCTTGACTGTGGGTGTTACGTGACTAGCAGCTTCGAGCGTCTGCATCGATGTCCCCCAGTGATGGACCTGGAGCTTTACACGGATGTAAACCCCTTCCCCTGTCAGGTTGCTTTTGAGCAAGGTGTCTGGTCACAGCCACCTAAGTGAAACCAGAACACCAAGCTTGACAAGGAAGCAGCTCTCCCAGGGAGTGATTCAAAGTAACTGTTTCATCGGGGTGTTACTTAAAACCACAGAGAGGGAATTCCTGCACACATTAGTGGGAAACTCTCACTCTTGCAATACATTAACCTCCAAATACTGGTGACTGAACTCAGTAGGAAGCCACTGAGTCATCTGGCATTGTTCAAATGCAATGTGTCCAGGTGGGGAGTATGTGCTCCACTTGGTCTGCACGGGCCCATGGTCCTTCTGTCTTGTGAATGCCCATCTTCAGTTCACCGCTCCAGGAATCTCTGAGCAAAGTGAAGCCAACAGACGACTTCGTGGTGAGCCCTGGAGACCAAGGCCTAAATCCTATGGACCCTACCCAACTGCAAGCATTCTAAAAAAAAAAAAAAAAAAATGGAGTCCAGCTGGTAGCCTAGAGGAAAGGGAAATGGAGTCAGTAAATACATGGCCAGCATCCACCATGCTTGGTACGGCACAGAGGGTCCTGGTAGCTTTGATCCTCTGTTACTTACTGGTCCTTGGGCCTCAATAACCAGGCAAAGCATCCTGGATGTTTCTCACCGTGATTTACATGCTGATTGAGTATCAAGGAGCTACAATCAAAGGCATTCATCCTTCCTTCTCCCCTGTCCCCTTTCTCCTTCCTACCACTAGACAGTATTTCACTATTTTTTTTTACTTACATTTTATTTATTTATTGGGAATGGGCATGGGCACAGCATGTGTGTGGAGGTCAGAGATCAACTTTCAGGAGTTTTCTCATTCTACCATGCGGTTCCTGGGGATTGAACTCATGACCTCAGGCTTGGAGGCAGGTGACTTTATCTGAGCCATCATCTCACCAGACTGTGGTCACATGATGTTGCTCACACTGGCCTTAAACTCACAGTCATTCCTGCCTTAGCCCCATCTTTCTGGGTAGCAGCACATACTTGGCAGTGTCACTTGCTTATGGGAGCGGTCTGGAAGGACACTGAGGACGCTCTGACAGCCACGTTGACAGGATGTGCTAAGGGCAGTTAGGGTTAAAGGAAGCCAGGTGCACAGTGTGGACCTTTCCTGTGACTTTGCGGCACACGGCTGGAGCTTCAGTCGTCATTTATAATGGACTGAACTGAGTTTCGTATTAATCTCGGGTACATCTTTCTCCCTTCAGGTTCGGTAAAAGCCGCCCTTGTACCTCTGTTCTCCCACAGCCATGCTCTTTGCTAGCGATCATCCTATGCTCTGGTTGACCCACAGTCAGCATCTGCTGAGCACAAGTCAGTGTGAGTATCCGGGGACCTCACTCGATGGTAATTGCCTCGGAGGGATGTCTGTGTGAAATACTCATCGGTGTATCGATCTTGTTGTTTTGAAGTAGGGTCTTGTAACATACCCCTGGATGTTCTCCCACTAGAGAAAATCCTACTCCCAGACCCGGCTGGGTTTGTTTTGGATCTGCATGAGTGGATATGTAGGGCTTCTCATTTGTGAATAATGTTTCAAGATGGTAAACACATCATCACAAAGAGTTGTTAAAAAGTAACGACAACCAAATAAAACATTTTTACTATTGCTATTATTGTTGTTGTTGTTGTTGTTGTTGTTGTTGTTGTTGTTGTGTTTTGGAGACAGAGTCTTTCTACATAGCCATGGCTATCGTGGAACTCGCTATGTAGACCAGGCTGTCCTTGAATTCACAGAGATCTGCCTGTCTCTGCCTCCACCTCCCAAATGCTGGGATCAAAGGTGTGTGACACCATGCCCAGGAAAACATTTTAATTCATGGTGGATCAAACCTGTAAGTCTGACACTTGGAAGCAAGAGGATCAGGAGTTCAAGGCCATCCCTGCTATACCCCAATACACACTGAGTTAGAGACCAGCCTGGGCTTCCTCAGACCCTGTTTCAAAACCAAACAAATGAAACGAAGCAAGAATAGTTCAGTAAAGGGTGCTGGTCTGACGGGGTTGGGTCTGCTCCAGCCTGTGTGACCTGCTGCAGTTGGGTGAGAAGATGAGTGTAGATATTAGCAATGGTGGAGCATGAACTTGTGTAAGGCCCTGGGTTCGAGCCCCACAGTAAATCAAACAGTTGTTAAAATACTGTAAGCAGAAACTCTCCAGCTGATGGTACCTCTGCCTGTCAGAGAACACTTTGGACTATGTGAGTGGGGGGGGGGGAGGGGGGCCATTATTGGGTTGGTGTTAATGTTCCGTTTGGAAATCTCACACTTAGGTCTAAACCAAATGAAAGAAAAACAGTCTAGATTGCTTTTTCTAGTCCTTAGGAAAAAGTTGTAAAGGCCACCACCAAGAGGAAATGAAAGAATAGAGTAAATGTCTTCAGGAAAAGGGTTAATGATGCACTGTTAGCATAAGAGAAATGAAACTCAGGGTGGGGCGACGGCCTGAGGCAGGAGGAGGAAAGTTCCAGCTGAGCCAGGACCACAGAGAGTTAACTAGTGAGAGCCTGTGGCTGGAGACATGAGCAGGCCTCAGAGAGTACTCACCATCCCGCAGAGGACCGGGCTTTGGTTCCCGGCACCCACAAGAGGCTGCTCAGGGCTGCCTGTGACTCCAGCTCCAGGGGACCTGCAGTCCTCTGGCCCTCCTTGGGCGTCTATCTGCACGGCACGTGGTGCTTGCCAGAGGCAGAGGGGGCCGGATCTCTGGGCTCCAGCCCACCCACACGCACAAAACCTCCCCCAATTTAATTTTCTTAGTGTGTTTATTTCAAAACGGTTAGAAACATCTAAAATATTTTAAAATTGGAAACAAAAAAGAATATGCAGGAGACCAGACTACTCAAGGGGAGAGCATAGCGGAGAAAGAACTGGGGACAGGGCAGGGGTGCGGGGACAGGGGGGAGGGCAGGGGTGCGGGGACAGGGGGGAGGACAGGGGGTGCAGGGACAGGGGGAGGGCAGGGGTGCGGGGACAGGGGGGAGGGCAGGGGTGCGGGGACAGGGGGGAGGGCAGGGGTGCGGGGACAGGGGGGAGGACAGGGGGTGCAGGGACAGGGGGAGGGCAGGGGTGCGGGGACAGGAGGGAGGGCAGGGGTGCAGGGACAGGGGGAGGGCAAGGGTGCAGGGACAGGGGGCAGTGCTGAGTTAAATCAATATGTATATTTTAAAGATATCTTGATTTCAAAATCTATGTCTAAGGATACATTGCTTTGGAAAAGAGGTTCTGCTTTTGTTTCCACAGAAGATGAGAACCTGTGGATTGCTTCCAGGCTAATATGGTTTGACCAGCCAAGACCCCCTGAAAGGTCTCCAATGACACCATGGCCCAGATGATCCAACATCCAAAAAAAGCTTCAAGGCAACTGGCTCAGAAAATACAGCATCACAGACTACTCCAGTCAGGACTTGACCATAACTCTTAATTTTCTCAGGATCCCCATAAGACCAGCACCCTCTATTAGCAGGAAGTAGTCTAGAAAACTATACCCACATTCCAAAAAAATGGATTATGGATGTTTGTCTTTTTTAGGTTGTTGGTTACAAATTGTTATTGGTCATAGTCAATACCTTTCTAAAAGAAGAAAGGGGGATATGAATTGGAAATATAGGATATAGATATGATAGGATTAAAGGGTGGATTGTTGAACCTACTTTTAAAGAGCAACTTATTTAAAATATTTTACATTGCTATAGATTTTAGTTTATTGATACAAATTTAAAGTTAACTTTGTTGTACTGTATGTATATTTCTACTCTTGTTTAAGGTATTATGTTTATGTAACTCATTTAAATTGTAATGGATAATTAAGAAATTAATTAATTAAGACAGATTAATAATTAGTCTTCTATGATAGTCAAACTTATAGTCATGTTAAGTTTTCTAGGTATACATAGATATAATTTAATTAGGTAGGTAATCTTCAAACACTTCAAAGACCTACAGAATATGGCATTTAAAATGTTTTAAAAAAACTTAGACTTTTCTGGACAATGAGACACATCTGCTCTGGCAGCACCAACTACTTCAAAGAAGATAATGGGCATTGAAGAAACTCATTATGGAGTTTACTTTCTTTGTGGCAAAAGTTAGCCACTGGGCAAAAAAGTGACCTTACGATGACTACTTGATAATATGTTGTATAAACTGGACATTCAGGACTCATAGGAAGGTGACTACTGAACTTTGCAAGGTAAGATGGTCCTTCAGGTTCCTGCTTCATTCCTGCTTCACAGAAGAAACTGCCAGACATTCTACAGTACACAGAGAGAAGCAACTGAGAGACTCTAGGCCTATAGGCTGAAGAATGTATACCCCAACATTGCAGAAGAACTGTGGGTTACTGTCCAGGTAGCCAGCTGTCTCTGTCATTCTAGATTTTTGGAAGTTGCTTACAATGCTCTTCCTGTTTACTTAGATAATGTAATGTCCTTCTGGGGTCTTTGATGTAGTTGAAGACCAGATAGTTATAATTATGGTTTTCCTTATTTATGATAAGGGATAAGGTAGATATGTAACCTTAGACTCACAAATATAGGATAGGATATCTTCTTTAATTTTGCCAAATACAAATAGACTAGATATTATAAGTCTTGCTTGATAACTATTTTGTTATATGAAATTTTACTATGTTGAAGTTAAAATCTTCCTTTTGTACAGCAAGAAAAGGGGAAATGATGGATGATGTCATTCTGTATGCTGTGAATATGTGTTGCTCCAATTAGTTGATAAATAAAATGCTGATTGGCCAGTAGCCAGGCAGGAAGTATAGGTGGGATAAGCAGACAAGGAGAATTCTGGGAAGAAGAAGGCTGAGTCAGGAGTTGCCAGCCAGACACAGAGGAAGCAAGATGTGAAGGCAGACTGAGAAAAGGTACCAAGCCACATGGCTAAACATAGGTAAGAATTATGGGGTAATTTAAGTGTAAGAGCTAGTCAATAATAAGCCTGCGCAAATGGCCAAGCAGTTATAATTAATATAAGCTTCTGAGTGATTATTGTATAAGCAGCTATAGGACTGCAGGTGAGAGAGATTTGTCCTGAATGCAGGTCAGGCAGAACACAGGAAAACTTCAAGTTACACATAGATGTGTACTACTCTGGCTAGGCTGTATTGTCTTCTTGTTAGTATTTAATTCTGAATTGTTCTGTAAGATTCAAAAGCAGCAAGTAGTACAACACTATCCTTCTCTATAGAGCACCCACAAATCCAGAATAACATCAGCCTTTTTCTTCAAGTTTTACAAATCCCTGCCTAACTTTGATACATTATTTTGGTTATTCTATTACAAAGTGTACCATTGTCCAAGGCATATATTCCAACTTGTTCCAAAAGCCAGAGGCTGATACAGAATCCCCCATAATTCCTAGGAGTAAAATATTCAAGCAGAAAGGCTGCTCTCATCCCTAGCCACATGCTCACTATAGCCTTTACCCCTCTGTGTGTCTCAGTTGGCAACCTCATCAAATGTACACATTTTAGCTTCTTCTTCTTTTTTTCTTTCTTTCTTTTTTTTTTTTTGTTTTGTTTTGTTTTGTTTTGGTTTTTCAAGACAGGGTTTCTCTGTGTAGCTTTGCGCCTTTCCTGGATCTCGCTCTCTAGCCCAGGCTGGCCTCAAACTCACAGAGATCCGCCTGCCTCTGCCTCCCAAGTGCTGGGATTAAAAGTGTGCGACACCACCACCCGGCCATTTTGGCTTCTTAAGGTTCTGATTACATTTATTTATGTGTGTGTCTTCAGGTCAAAGCACAGCTTGTGTGAGTCAGTTCTCTCATTTCAATAAGTGGGTCTTAGGGATCAAATTCATTTTACTGGCCTCAGCCTCATGTTAACTTGTGAAAAGAACGTGGTCACTACCCCAGAAAAAAGGACCCCCAATAGGTAAATACCAAAAAGCAAATAGACAGGGTTTTTAAAATGACTTGAGTCTGGGTATGGTGGCACATGTCTGTGACTCAAGCGCTTAGAAGACCAAGGCAGGAGAATCTTCTGTTTAAGGCCAGCCGGGACTACATATCAAGAGCCTGCCTCAATAATTTTAAGTTTTTTTTTAATTTTCTTTATTTATTTTTATTTTATGTGCATTGCTGTTTTCGCCTGTATGTTTGTCTGTGTGAGGGTGTCAAATCCTAGAGTGACAGACAGTTGTTAGCTGCCATGTGGTTGCTGGGAATTGAACCCGGGTCCTCTGGAAGAGCAGCCAGTCTTCTTAACCGCTGAGCCATCTCCAGCCCCTAATTTTAAATTTTATACTAGGAAACCTAAGTCCTTTTTTCAGCTCACACCATTATTCAGCTAGACACTGTAACTTTTGCCTGAAATCCCAACGTTCAGGAGGCGGAGGCAGGGATTTCCACAAGTTTGAAGCCAGCCTGAGCCATGTAGTGGGACCCTGTTGAAGGAGGAGAAGAGAGAAATCCAGCAAGGATCAGTGGGTAAAGGTGCTATTAAGCTGGATGATCTCAGTTTGATTCCTAGAACCTACAAACTGGAAGTTGTCTTCTGACCCCGAAACGTGCCACACAGGAACTCACTCAAATATACAGATAAATGTAATAAAAATAATTAAGAAAGAGAAAGAAAATGTTCAAATAAAATCCTGTGTGTGTGTGTGTGTGCGTGTGTGTGCGTGTGCGTGTGCATGCGTGTGTGTGCGTGTGCGTGTGCGTGTGTGTGTGTGTGTGTGTGTGTGTGTGTGTGTGTGTGTGTGATATGTGTCTCCAGGCTCGCACAGGTCACCAGCCTTCACAGTAGGTGGTAAGGGTCTTCACCTGTTGAACTATCTTACCCACCCCTTTCAGTCAGGCTGGAGCATTCTAACAGTCCTGGCCTGGGCTGGGAGCATAGCTAAATAGTAGAGCTTATACAAGAACACACACACACACACACACACACACACACACACACACACACACACACTCACAGAGTCAATCATGATGGCTGGCTGGAAGGATGATTAATTATAGACCAGAGTTTTCTACTACACTTGAGCTTAGCCAGAAGAGATGTACCTAGAGTTTGAGACCTACTTGTGCAACATGGTAATATCCTTGTCTCAAAAGAAAATATGAAAAAAAATCCTACATGCAATGAATGAACACATGAACACCATGCTCACTCCCTCTTCCTCGTTCAGTCCAGGGCCCAGTCCATGAAATGGCACTGCCTGCATTCAGGGTGGGTCTTTCTATCTCACCCCAATTAAGACAATTCCTCATGCCCAAGGCCAACCTATCTAGACAATTCCTCATGCCCAAGGCCAACCTATCTAAACAATCCCTCATGCCCAAGGTCAACCTACCTAGACAATCCCTCATGCCCAAGGTCAACCTATCTAGACAATCCCTTGTAGACACTCACTTTCCTGGTGATTCTACATTGTGTAAGTTGAGCACAGGTTTGCTGACCTCCTGCATCTGGGGGGGGGGGAGATATTATTTTATTTATGTTTGCTATTTAGGTCCAGGTTCTCTGACTTCAACTTTTAGAAGGTTAAATAGCTAGGCTGGTCAATACAACTCATACCTGTAATCCCAGAATTTGGGAGACGGAGACAGGACGACCAAGGGTTCAAGGCTAGCCTCGGATACATAGTGAATTTGATGCCAGCCTGGGATACATGAGACTCGTCTCCAAAACCCAAGCAATAAAACCAAAAATAAATAACTGTGTTACAAGTTATCTTTAGAAGAGATGCAAAGATTTTGACGGAGTAGAAATGTTGACCTCAAAGCTATGGTGTGGCCCATAGTACAGCAGTAGCTATTTTTTCACGTATGTGGATGTTTGCCTGAACGTATGCATGTGCATCATGGGTGCGCAGTGTCCTCAGAGGTCAGAAGCAGGCACTAGATCCCTTGGAACTGGAGTTGCAAAGGGTTGCGAGTTACCGTGTGGGTTCTGGGAAACAGCCAGAGTTCTCAGCAGCTGAGCCATCTCTCCAACTGCATTCAGCAACCGCCTTCGTGTCTAAATCAGCACACACATTCCCGCATGAATACTTCTCACGGTAGCTCTGGCACCCACTCTGATCTCTCATCTCCGCACACATGCAGGGACAGAAGGAAGGAGATGCGGCAGTGTGCGCTGCAGGTGATGATAGTCTTCTGGATGTTTCCTAAAGGATCAGGTTGTGCTCAGAGCCTCCGCTGGTGGGAGATGTGTCTATCTCTATTACATCATCTCTGTTTTTCTCCCTATCTGCACCAATGTCACCTCCATCCCTAGCTACATCATCTCTATCTATAGCAAGACATCTATAGTAATAATACATATGTATGTGCGTATGAGGTTCTGTTATTTTACATAGCTCAAAATACTCTCTGAGAGGCTGGCCTAAAATCAACTCATGTTCTGGAAGACTTTGTACTGCAGCTCTATGTCTTCAGCTCCGCTTCGCAGGCAGTCTTAGCTCTTTGCTCTAACCTAGTGAGCAGAGAGGAGGCTAGCCACCAACCACCATCCACCCCTTGTTCGAGCAGCTGTACCGTGCCCTGCGCCTGTGTGCAAGACGGAAATCTGCACCTGCTCCAGACACTGGCTCATTGTGTAACGCTCTGTTTTCTACTCTGTGGCAGCACGTGTGGTTACAGCACACACGCTCTGCTGTTCCAGGCCCCAGACATTCCAGGCAGTGGCATTGTATTCAGGAGCTAGGCAGACGGAACTTCTGTCCGCAGGAAGTACCAAGTCTTCGTGGGACAGACAAATAATAGAGACACTATGAAAAATTGGGCAATTTGTACCAAATTACAGTAATTTAAATAACGTTTGGTGGGGACTAAGGAGATGTCTCAGTCTTTAAAGCACTTGCCTCTCAAGTGTGAGGAGGACCAGAGTGCAGATCCCCAGATATGTGTAATGCCCAGTGGGTGTGGCTGCCCACCTCTATTGCCGGATGAGACATGGAGACATGGGATCCCCAGAGCAAGCTGCCTAACAAGAGTAGCCACATCAGTGAGCTCTGGGTTTGATTGAGAGACTCTGACTCCATGAATAATGTGCACAAGTAATTCAAGGTGCTTCCTGACATCTGTCTCAGGCTTCCATGTGCACATGCCCCCACCTGTGCCCAAACACACGTGTGTGCCAGCAGACGTGAATACATACACAGACATACACATACAGATACACACACATGTACATACACCACATACACAAAAATGGGAAAAGGAAAATAATAAATTAAGATTCTTACTTCTCTTCAGACAATCTTATGCATCCTAGGCTGGCCTCGAACCCACCACACAGCTGAGGATGACTTTGACCTCCTGATCCTCCTATCTGTTCCTGCCAAGTGCTAGGATTACAGATGTGCGTCACTATGCCAGGAATTAGCTTAAAGGTCTTAGTTGGTTTATTTTCTATTCTAGAATGGAGCAAAACTTCAGTTCATAAAACAGAATTAGAGTTCCTAAGGTCTGAGCTGATGAGGCCAATTTTCTAGACAGAGAAGAACCAAAGCCATCAAGAAACTGAACCAAGTCTGGCCCAGGCCATTCCAAGGCACTTACCTTCTAAGGTGGGGATAGAATAATGGAAAACTGACTAACATTTGATCATTTCAGGGGCTTTTGTTTGGTAGGTTGGTTGGTTGGCTTTTTTTGGAGGGGGGTTGGGTTCTGTTTTTTGTTTTTGTAATGATTAAAGAATGCAAGAAATAAGGCAGAGGAACCATCATTACCATGAACTGAAGTTAGCCCACCGGGGGAATCTGGAAGTTATCTCTCATTTCTTTGGCTTCTTGAAAGGTCAAATAAATGGCTTAGGATTGGTTTGATGATGTGGAACTTTAGCATGGTGACTTTCCTTTGATGGTGTGTGTGTGTGTGTGTGTGTGTGTGTGTGTGTGTGTGTGTGTGTGTGTTCCTCTGCATGTATGCATGTGTGCAGGTACACATAGGAGCCAGAGGTCATAACTGGGTGTGTTCCTCAACCAATTTCCATCTTACCTTTTGAGACAGGGTCTCTCACTGAACCTGGAGTTTTCAGATTTGTCTAGACTGGCTGGTCAGTAAGCCCCACGGATTCTCCTGTCCCCACTTCCTCAGCTTTTCAGGCAAGAGTCCACACTCAGTTTTCTATGTGGGGGCTGGAACTGAACTCAGGTCCTCAGGCTTGTGTGGCAAGCTCTTCCTGACTGAGCCATCTCCCCACACGCCCTCTTTTAGACTTGTAGTCTGTTGGAGGGCACACAGTACAAAAGCATAGTCTAGAACGATGACCTCCTGTGATTTTTATTTAACAAATTAATGAGCTGATGAGGAAATAGACTCATTGTATTCAAGGCCACAGTGCATGTGCACATGCATTCATGATTGTGTTCATCACTGTGATTACACATGAAGATATGTGTGATTGCATACACACTTTAGCATGTCTCACTGTTTAATGTTCTGCATATTGATACCAGATCAATACTCATGACTCAGCATTCTGTTAGATAAGTTGAAAGCAGGCCATTGGTTTATGCTCAAGCAAATCATGCTGAAGTTCTAAACCAAGTTACCCTAGGAGAGAAAAGAGCCCAATTCCCAACCCAGGCAGCTGCAGTTGACATGATAAAGAAGCCTCCTGCATGGTAGCCTTTTGGTTTTGGCTTTCCTCAGCCCCTTTCTGCTGTTTATCTGTATTTCAGTCTTTCGTCTGAGCCTTCTCACTCCTGCCTGGAGGACACCCCAAAAGGGCACCTGCAGTTAGCCTCTCTGTTTGGCAACTTCATACCATTTTATACAGATATTTAGGCTTGCTTGTCTGTGAATCTGGGAACCCCATCTGAATTAGAACCAGGAAAAAAAAAAACCTGCTAGAAATTCCTCAGCAGGTCCTGTAGCCTAAGCCACCTATGAGGTAGAAAAGCCGGAGTGGGACCTAGGACACATGTCTCCCCAAAGCACCCAGGCATGTGTCCACTCAAGGCACCCAGGCATGTGTCTACCCAAGGCATGCAGCATGTGTCTCCCCAAAGAATGCAAGCATGTGTTTTCCCAGAGAATGCAGGCATGTGTCTCCCCAGAGAATGCAGGCATGTGTCTCCCCAAAACATGTAGGCATGTGTCTCCTTAGAGAATGCAGGCATGTGTCCCCCCAAAGAATGCAGGCAAGTGTATCGCCAGAGAATGCAGGCATGTGTCCCCCCCAGAGAAGGCAGGCATATGTCTCCCCAAAACATGCAGGCAAGGTCTACCTGAAGCACACAGGCATGTGTCTACTCAAGGCATGCAGCCATGTGTCTACCCAAGGTATGAAGGCATGGGCAGCCACAGGAACCAGCCCCCACTTCGTCCTGGATCCCGTTTCTCCACCCCTGCTTATTTTCTGCCTCTCCACCTTGGCTACAATTCTGGATAAAGACAAAATGTTTAGTCCTGGCTCTTTTGATCCCTAGGAGGATAAGGATGAGCTCATCTCTAGAAGTTTCCTTTTCAGCCACCTTGAGGCCCCACTGCCACAGTCTCGTGTGGTCTCAGCCCTCAGTCTGGGGAAGCCAGAAAACTCTACCCTCTGTTCTCAGTTCCTGCTGTGGACACTACTCCGCATGTCCCTCCAGACCCAGGTGTGGTGCTTAGGGATGCTCTGCAGGATATCCTGATAGTGATGTAGAAACCCTCTGGTTAAGTTGGGCAGCTCAGATCATATGAGACACAGCTAAAAACAGCTACCCTCACACCAAGTGCTTCTTGATTAGACAAGGCTAGCCTGGACCTTTCTGGAAAGCTCCTAAGCACCTCAGCCTTCATATCCAGCTGTGGATGTAATCACTCCAACAGTTTCCAGATTTCCCGCTCAATTTCTTTCTAATCTGTATACTCCAAGCTCTGGCATTTTAGCTTGTGTTTGATACAGGAAGAGGAAAGGCCTGGAATGTTAGGTGCTGTTTATGGGCCTCTGGCCATTCACTGTCATTTTGACTTTCACAGAGCTGCATTCTAAGAGGACATTTGACTCTTGTCTTACTTTTGTTGTTGGAACCAACATCTGGGAAGGGGAATATTCATTCTTGTTGTTTTGCATTTATCTAGTTTGGAGGTCAAAGGATAACTTGCAGGAGTTAGTTCTCTCCTTCCACTTTGTGACCTCGGGGATTGAGTTCAACTTGTCAGGTTTGGCAGCAAGCACCTTTACCTGCCAAGCCATCTCACTGGCCCAGGAGGAATCGTTTATGGTTTGAGAAGTCTCGGTCCATCGCGGTGGAGTGAACAGCTCACATCGTGGAAGGCCAGAAGCACAGTGGAGCAGTTGAGAGGAGGGGACCAGAGCAGGATGGAGCCTTCAAGGGTGCCTTCTCAGCCACCTTAATCCACCGATGGATGGAACCATCTGTTAGGTCAGAGGCCTCATGAGACAAGCCTCTTCAGAACTGTTGACGGACACTCCGAGCTGTGCTTTACACTCCAGTCAAGCTGACAAAGAAGATTAACCATGATAACTCTTGGAAAAGAAAAAAAAAAAAAGCTTAAATAATAAAGACATAAGCAAATTCATCTCAGAAAGAAATGGAGTATTTTCTGGGTGGTGGTGGCACACATCTTTATTTCCAGCACTTGGGAGGCAAAGGCAGGTGGATCTCTGTGAGTTGGAGGCCAGCCTGGTCTACAGAGTGAGTTCCAGGACAGTCAAAGCTACACAGGGAAACCCTGTCTTAAAAAACAACAAACAAAACCAAAAACAAATTAAGAAAAGAAGTGTAACGCTTACCATAGTAGAAAGTAACTGTTAATTCGGATATAAGGGAGATCAAAGTTCTAGAGTGGATGAAGGCCGCAGCAGCATCAGAGAGACTTTCCCTTTGGAGCAGAGGAGGGTACTGCCGGCCGGTGAGCAACCTTCTCCTTCGCCATTTAGAGTGGCTGACCCTGCCTGCACCTTGCCGAAGAAACATTTGTGAGGAGCAGTGGGTTCTGCCTCAAAAGACGTCACTTAAGAGTCATGACCTGAGCTGGGCGGTGGTGGCGCACGCCTTTAATCCCAGCACTCGGGAGGCAGAGGCAGGCGAATCTCTGTGAGTTCGAGGCCAGCCTGGGCTACAGAGTGAGTTTCAGGACAGCCAGGGCTACACAGAAAAACCCTGTCTCAAAAAAAAAAAAAAAAAAAAAAAGTCATGACCTGTTTCTCCCAGACACCCAGGCTTCATACACGGGGGTGTGATTGACAGTCTTGCCATCATGCTGGGGTGTCCACAGGGACACAAACTGGAAGTGTTTCTCCATGCCAGGTGGAGTTGGCGCACATCTCTAATCCCAGGACTCAGGATTTAGAAGTATTCAATTTTTTCTCATGTTCCCCTTTTTCATTTTACCTACACACAGAAATATCCCAAACCCTTGGGTATTTTCAGTTCTTAACCAGAGTCATTTGGAAAATTGTCAAGTTTTTCTTTAAGGAATTTAGAAAGGATATCGGGCGGTGGTGGCCCACACCTTTAGTCCCAGCACTCAGGAGGGCAGAGGCAGGAGGATCTCTGTGAGTTTGAGGCCAGCCTGGTCTACAGAGTGAGTTACAGGGCAGTCAAGGACACAGAGAAACTCTGTTTTGAAAAACCAAAAACAGAAAAAGAAAGAAAGGAAGGAAGGAAGGAAGGAAGAAAGAAAGAAAGAAAGAAAGAAAGAAAGAAAGAAAGAAAGAAAGAAAGAAAGGAGGAAAAGAAATATTTTTTTCACACGTGAATTGAAGGATTGAGTCTGGAACTTCGGGTGTGAGCTGGACTCCACGGAGGATGCATGTTCTATATTATGATGGACTGCGTTGATTGTCTTATTGTGGAAGCAGAGAGGGATACCAGCATTTAGTAGATGGGTCCAGGGGTGACAGATATTACCTGTTCCTTCCAATAGATGTCCAGAATCAAGTTCCAACTTATATATAAAGTCTCCCTCCGTGTTTCTTCCTTCTTCCTTCCTTTTTAATATTTATGTTTATCTCATTCACTGTCATATCTCAGTGGCTACACCTATGACTAGAATTCAATAGCTTAAAATTTGTGTGTGTAAGGATCTTCCTGGGAAAGGAGAAATAGAATAGATTTCTCTGGTGGACTGGAAGTGGGTGGGGTTGGGAACAGGAGGGATCAGGTGTGTGTGTTGGGGGCAGGGAGAAAATACTGGGAGAAACACCTGGAAATGGGGGCATTTTGGGGGCGAGGCAGAAATCTAGTGCAAAGGAAATTCCATGGAATCTGAAAGAGTAACTTTAGCAAAGACTCCTAGTAATGAGGGACACGGAGTCTGAGCTGGTTATCTTTTGTAACCAGGCAAGGCCTCAAGTGGCGGGATTAGGACACCAACCCAGCCACAAAACCTTCAGCCTGGGACCAGAGTCTAGCAGAATCCTCTTCAGAGACCAGAGAGACTTCATCCAGCAATTGATGGGAGCAGATGCAAAGTCCCCTAGCCAAATATTAGGCAGAGCTCGGGGAATCCTGCAGAGGAGGGGGAGGAAGGACCAGAGGAATAAGATGGATCAGAGACACCAGGAGAACATGGTTCACAGAATCAATTGACCAGGACTCATGGGGGCTTGCAGATATCAGGGAGCCTGTAGGGGTCCGACCTAGGTCCTCTGCTGAGTGTCATAGCTGAGCAGCTTGGTTCTTATGCGACTCTCACAGTGGGAGCAGCGGCTGTCTCCGATGCCTGTCTGTGGGACTCACACTGTGCTGCCTCTTACAGCCTTGATGAGATGGTACGTGCCCGGTCTATTGCAGCTTGTCATGATGGTTTGGTTGACATCCCTGGGAGGCCTGCTCTTTTCTGAGAGGAGGCTGAGGAAGGGTGGACCTGGAGGAGAAGGGAGGTGGAGGGAGGGAAACTGCAGTCAGGATGTAATAAATGAGAGAAGACTAAAACAATTCTCTTTACATTAAAAATTTGTGTGTCACGTGTAGTAGCCCAAATCACAACTGTATGGCTCAAGAGATTGTCAGCAAATAACCTCAAGGCCACTATTAGATAAAACAACAACAACAACAAAAAAACAACCGTGTTT
Organism: Peromyscus eremicus; assembly: GCF_949786415.1. Classification (NCBI taxonomy): domain Eukaryota; kingdom Metazoa; phylum Chordata; class Mammalia; order Rodentia; family Cricetidae; genus Peromyscus; species Peromyscus eremicus. The sequence goes on along the minus strand of NC_081418.1, from coordinate 83,779,543 downwards.
ATACAACGTGTGGGAGGGCATGTGTGTGCCACAGGAGTGTGTGGAGGTCAGAGGACCATCTCAGGTGTCCATCTTCACCTTGAGAGAGGGTCTCTCTGGTTCACTGCTGCATATACCAGCCTAGCTAGCCTTTCTTTTTTTTTTTTTTTTTTTTTCGTTTTTCGAGACAGGGTTTCTCTGTGTAGCTTTGTGCCTTTCCTGGAACTCACTTGGTAGCCCAGGCTGGCCTCAAACTCACAGAGATCCGCCTGGCTCTGTCTCCTGAGTGCTGGGATTAAAGGCGTGTGCCACCACCGCCCGGCCTAGCTTGCCTTTCTTAAAATTCTGTCTCTGCCTCCTGTCTCATAGGAGTTCTGGGGTCACAGGCATATGCTTCTGCACCGACTTTATGTGGGACCTGGGGACTTGAACTCAGGTCCTCACTCTGGGGTCACAGGCACATGTTACTGCACCGACTTTATGTGGGATCTGGTGACTTGAACTCAGGGCCTCACTCTTGCACAGTGAGAGTTTTGCCTGCCAAGTCACCTTGCCAGCACTTACTGTCTAAATTAACAGGTGCAATCCTTACTCTCCTATTTGGTTTATGACTTCTTAACTGGTAGAAATGGTTTGTGTAGTAGGACTTTATCAGTGAGGGCCAAATCAAAGCCACAGCAGTAATTTAAGCAGAGAAAATTAAATACAAAAAAAAAAGGTAACTAATAAAAAATGGATAATTATCCAATGAGTACAAGAGGACTCTAGGGCCTTCTGTAAAGGGCCACATCGTATTTTGGGCTTTGTGGGCAAGTCATGGCCAAGGATATCACAGACTACAACACAAACATCCACAACATTTTATTGATGAAATCCAAGATAAAATGAATGCATGTTTCTAAAAACTGTATTATGCTTATCTACTGTGTTGAGGGTACAGGGAGTGGGTGCATGTCACATGTGGAGGTCAGAGAACAACTTGGGGGACTTGGTTCTCATCCACCCACCAATGTGGGACCCAGGGATTGACCTCAGGTCCTCAGGCTTGGCACCAAATGCTTTCACCCACTGAGCCATCCGCCAGGCCCACAAGCACATGCTTTGAAATACATTTCAATGACAACATCTCCACTTTGTATCGTTGAGATTCAAATACAAGAACCATTGCCAGCTCAAGAGCCACAAGCAGGTGGCTGGCTGTGACCTGCAGGTGGCGGTTGGCTGGCCTGGGGCTCCACGGGTGGGGCTGAGGGGGTACAATGGGTGGGGAAGGCTGAGGGTCCTCTCCACAACCACTGAGATTTAGACTCTGCAGCTAGAACTGAGCCAGAGTCCACCAACAAAGACATTTGCCCAGGCGCACAGGCTACAGGTAGGACACGCCCCAACACCTTCCCATTTTTGTTACCAAGAAAAGGGCAAGCCAGGGAAAGGGGAGGAAAGCCCCTGGTCCTGCCTCTACTCTACAATGACCTTCTAGTGCCATCTGCTGGAGGAGACTAAAAGGCCAAGTAGTGACACCAGACTGGTGTGGAAGTCCTCCGGTAGGGACACTAACAGTGATAAAGGTGGTTTTCCCCACTCTGCTTCTTGCCTTTACAAATATCTCCTGGAAAAGGCTCATATGAAACAACATTCTGAATAAAAATAAAATAATAAAAACAGCACATTGCAGGAGCTGGCTCTCTCCTTTTACAGTGTGGGTCCCAGGGATCAAACTCAGGTAAGTCAGGCTTAGTGGCAAGCCCCTTTACCCTGAGCCCTCTCACTCGCCCCGTGAAGGTTAGTTGACTCCTCACTGTCCTCTACCCACCCAGTACTTGTGTCCTGAGCCCATCCTACCAGATACTCTGTGTCTGTGTGTGTGTTTAATGCTTACTGTCAAGATTCTAATTTTTGTAGATTTTAGAGCAAAATCTTCTGCTTCACACAAATTCAAAATGTTTTGGCAAATACATCTATTACCTTTTCTTGTTTAATAGCATCTGGCGAATGTATCTTGAACAAAAAAACCAGTTCTCTCTTGGCTGGGTCTGGCTGTGAATGCCTTCAATCCCAGATATTCTCACCACGACTGTTTCACATAGCACATGCAGATCTCTGCTTACCATATACCTTGGTGAATGCTAGGTAACCCTGCAGCCAATTTGACTCCGCCTATGGGTGGCAGGGCACTTCCCTTGGTGGCCTGTCAGAAGAAGGCTTGTGACTGGGGATGAGATGTAGCTCAAAGAGAACTCTTGCCTAGCATGCCCAAGACTGCGGGGTGGGGGTGGGGGGTGGAGGGGTGGGGGTGTGTGTATGCGACTTGACTGGTGTAGATCACAACCCTCTCGTCTTCTTTTGCTCCCTATCACTAGCAGAGGGGCTGAGTGGTGACGAGAAGAGGGAGTGGATGACAGGAGTAGCTTCTAAATGGTGGCAATGGCAAAGGTGGCGGCAGGTATTGCCCCCGTGGTTTCCATGGTAGCAACAATGGTAAGAAAATGGCTGAATTTTCCAGAGTGTCCAGGGGCAGAAACAATAGGGAGTAGAGGTACTGGAGACAACAACGAGCCACAGAACGGAAAGTGAACCCTGGTCAGGGAGATGTCAGCCATCTGAATGCTCCACACCAGTAGAGCAAGTGGACCATGGCAGAAGACTGACATCTAATTGCTTTGAGGTATTTGATCCACCCTTACCAATAGAACCAAGTAGTTGACTTTTGGGATCCCAAATGCCCAAACATCAGTCGCAACTGCCCAAGATGACTTCATCCCACAAATCTCTTTCCTCTGGCTCCTTCTTCTCTCTGTGGGACTGGCGTCTGCTTCTGGTGGGGTCTCTTCCACCGTGGCGGGTCCTCTTTCTGGGCTTGGACTTCTCAGTTCCCGCTGGCTCTGGGGAGGCCTTCCTTCTGCTGGGGCCTCTGTCTTTTTTGTGGGACGCCTTCTCTCTGTGGTGTTTCCTCTTGGGCGTCCTTTGCTCCACACTGGTGGCTCCTTCCCACTCCTGGTGACGGGGACTTTCCTTTCCATCTTGACTGACTGGCTGGTTTTTCTGATGATGTTTTAGAGATTCCAGTCTTTGTCTGCAGTGAGGTACCAGGTTTTCCACTGTCGGCCTTTCATAGGAAGTAGAGGATCTGGGGTGTTTTCTGGATGAGAGAGGTGGCCCCAGCATCGGAGCTCCCGGGCTGATGCGGTCTCTTTCTTGGTGAAAAGATTCCTCTGCCGTATTTCTGAAATAGATCCTTGGATGTAATCCTCTGGCTCTCTGCTTTCTAATGAAATCTTCAAGCTCATGTTGAAAAGAGTCATTGGTCTGACGCTTTTCCATTGCACTGACCATGAACGGATTTCTCTAGAAAAAAAAAAATGGGAGAAGACCTTCTGTTAATGCATCATATTGCTGAAGATATTTTCTCCGTCCTAAGAGAGTGTTATGCTATATATTATACAGTAGATAGTAAGTAGTCACTGATGTTGAACATGAGTACTTCTGACATACTAGGGATGGGAAAGTATAATGGGGGAGGAAAATGATGGCTCATTTGTCGTGTTTTAAAAAATTTGACTATGTGTATGTGAGTGTGGGTTTGTACACAGTGCCCACAAGGCCAATGGTGTCAGATGCTCCTGGGGCTGACAGGTGGTTGTGAGCTACCTTATGTATGTGTTGGGAACCAAACTCTCCTCAAGTAGTACATCCTCTTAACTGCTGAGCCATTTCTTAAGGCTGCTTTTTTTCTTTTTTGACATGGTGACTTGGTCCTACTAAGTAGCCTTAGCTGGCCTAGAACTCACTCTGTAGAACAAGCTGGCTTCAAACTTGTGTTCCTATGTCTCTGCCTCCAGAGAGCTGGGATTATAAGCACCTTTCAAAGCTGGTGGGAAATGAGTCTTAAATCACTGCAAATGTTCGGATCTATATGTATAAATAAATGTAATACATAGTGAGTATTGTAATGTAATACACAGCGTGTGTGTGTGTGTGTGTGTGTGTGTGTGTGTGTGTGTCCACTTGACTGTGCATTCATTTGTGTGAACTGCATATGTATGTGCAGGCTAGAGGCTAAGCTCAGTATTATTATTATTATTATTATTATTTTGGTTTTTTAAGACAGCGTTTCTTTGTGCAGTTTTGCGCCTTTCCTGGAACTTACTCTGTAGACCAGGCTGGCCTCACACTCACAGAGATCTGCCTGCCTCTGCCTCCCGTGTGCTGGGATTAAAGGCATGCGCCACCACCGCCCGGCTGCTCAGTATTATTCTTCAGAAGCCTGGTTTTTTGAAACAAGGTCTCTCGTTGGGACCCAGGGCTTGCCCATTAGGGTAGGATGACTGGCGAGTGACACCCTGGGATCTCCTGTCTCCTCTTCAGCACTGGGGTTACACATTCGCCACAACTTCTCCCAAGGGTGCCGGAGATCAAACCTGGTCCTCCGCATGTTTGCCCTGCAAGTATTCTTGGGACTGAGCCATCACCGCGCTCAAGTGTAACATACACTAATGGGTAGAAGATTTATCAGTGGTTGAGACAGGTTTAAAAATCAGATAATTTGGGCTGGAGAGATGGGTCAGCAGTTGAAATCACTGGCTGCTTTTACAGAGGATTGTTGGGATCCCAGCACCCACATGGTAGCTCACACCATCTGTAACTCTGGTTCCAGGAAACTTCTAGTTCCTGTGACCCTTCCTGGCCTCTGTAGGCGCTGCATGCAGACGGTACAGACAGGCACTCCAGCACACACATATACACAAAATAAAAATAATTCTTTTAAAAAATCAGGTAATTTTAGGCCTTTTCTCTACCATAAATACTATTCCATGTATAAGACTAAGACATTTAAAGAAGAAAACAAAAAGAGAAAACCATGTAATTAAACGAAGCTGAAATTAAGCTGGGCATGTGGTTGCAGACCGTTAGTCCCAGCACTTGAGAGGCAGAGGCAAGTGATCTTCATAAATTTGAGGCCAACCTGGTCTACACAGTAAATTCCAGGCCAGCCAAAGCGACATAATGAGAACCTGTCTTAAAACAAACAAAAGTGCTAGCATGAGGACCAGCTCCATTCAGTGGGTCACTGGGGGCTGCTCTGAAAACCTGACTTCATTTCACTGTCGGGCTTTCCTTCCGTTTAGCTAAGGTAACTGTCTGTTCTAACAAACAGCCTGCTGTCATGACGGTACCTATCACACAATCCAGTCCCTGCTATTCTACCCGCTGGGCTAATTGTTGCTCTATTATAAATAGAATTATAAATGCAACTAAGTGTGAAGTCAGATTTGTCATGCTGGCTTCTTTCTTCATATATATATATATATATATATATATATATATATATATATATATATATAGTCACGTGCTACATACCATTTTAGTCAAGGACAGAATCACATACAATGGTGGTCCTGTAAGACTATGAGCTGGCTCAGCAGGCCAAGGCACTTGCTGACCGGTCTGATGACAGCAGTTCAGTACCTGGGACCTACCAACTGTCCCCTGACCACCAACTGTCACATGCCCTGTGGCATCTGTGTAAGCACACACACACACACACACACACACACACACACACACACACACACACACACGTGTCCTAGCTGGAGCACAAGCACTCTGGTCACATAGCATTTCTCCATATACCGTCCTCGTTGATAAGCAATGCACAGCTATGCTGAGAACCGTTTTCTATTTCTACTTCATAATGGATGTATATAATTAAGGGAGCTGCCTGGCATGCTGGAACAGTTTTGGAATGTGGTTTTATTTTTAACCAAATCTCTACATTTAGGTTATTTGTGGTTTTTAGGTCTCGATAATGAAGCGGCGGTGTTCTGGACACACAGTGTGCCATGGATACAGTCAGGCTCTGGGGCCACGGCCCCCGTTCTTGGGAAGGCCCGACAGCCTAATTCTAAAGCAGGTAAAGCTGAAGTTCCCACCAGGGACTTAAGTCTTTCTCCCTTCCCACTGCTCTTCCCTGCCCTCCCTCCCTTTTCTGTGAGAAAGGGTCTCATGTAGACCAGGCTGGCCTGGAACACTCTGTACTCAAAACCCAGCCTCTGCCTCTCAAGTCCTGAAGGTATGTGCCACCACCCGGTCCGGTTTATGTGGTGCTGGAGGGCAAACCAGGTTTTCCTGCTCACTACCAACTGAGCTACATCCCCAGCCATGGGTTTTCTTTTTCCTGTGGAGAGATTTAAATTGAGTTCAGGTTTGTTGAGGTGAAATGATTTTCACCGGTCTCAAGTTGTTTCTTCAATATGGAAAGACGAAGAGCAAACTTCTGGCAGAAAAATCCTTTGTCAGTAATGGAAAGGTGGTTAGCACCCTGGTCTATAATAAGAAAAGTGCCAGGGAGAAAAGACTGTCCACCCACAGGGAGGCGCTCCGAAAGCCCGGGTGTGGCTGGGTTTCACTTCCCGATCCTAGCTCAGCCTCTTGGAACAGGCCACACTCCTTCAAGATGTGACTTGTGCTCTTGTGTCATATACTCATGCGTCAACCTGTTTGACAGTCTTGTTTTCAGTAGTACCTCAGCTCCTCACGTGGGAGGGCCCCGTGGTGAGTCAAGCAGGCATTGTATGGTGGGTTTCTGCATGGAGTTCCTCCGAGCCAGGGACGAGGCTTGGCCTTGAGCACACACCAGAGCTTCCAGTTTTTTATTTATTTATTTATTTATTTATTTATTTATTTATTTATTTATTTATTTATTTATTTTTGGTTTTTCGAGACAGGGTTTCTCTGTGTAGCTTTACGCCTTTCCTGGGACTCACTTGGTAGCCCAGGCTGGCCTCGAACTCACAGAGATCCGCCTGGCTCTGCCTCCCGAGTGCTGGGATTAAAGGCGTGCGCCACCACGCCCGGCCAGAGCTTCCAGTTTTGTGTGATGATATGGACAATAAATAATCTTTGACCCCATCCCAAAATGCCAAACAAGGGCTGGGGGTGCAGCTCAGTAGGATGTAGGATGGTCATATTGAATCTCCAGAACTGTTGTAGCAATTTAGCAAAGTCACTGTATCCGGAGTAGATACTACAAGGAACAACCGTTTTTCTAGAAGAATCCTTGTGGAAAATGGTTGATTGTTTTGCTGAAGGGGCTTTGCAGCCATTCTATGACTTTGGTCACAAGCCACCTGAGGCACACCTGAGGCTCTTGTATTATTGTGTACTGCAAACGACACATAATAAAGGACTAGAGCCATGGGGGCGTGGGAGGCTCTCCTGTAGTGAGACCTGTAAATTAGATTACGGACCTTGATATGAGGAAATGCTTTGTGTAACTCTCAATAAATATGCCTTTGTACGGCTGTTTGGGGTTCAGTCCATCAGAAGAGGCTGGACCTTCCTGCTGCCACATGGGCCTTACGATTTCATCTTGGAGTCCCTTCTTTCTTCAACCGACCCAGGCTATACGGTGCACCTGGACATGGCACTCCCTCCCCAGGTGAAGCAATCCCGATAACAGGAAAGGCCCCGGGCTGCTTTACTGGGAAGAGGAGATAAGGGACAGCAGACACTGGATAGAGTGACTGTGCCCACTTCTTTCCCTACTAATGACCTTCTTTAAAAACGGCTTAGACATTGGCAGAAAATAAAGACACCTCAGCTTCACCAAGTCTGGCCTGTCTACCTACCCAGCATCCAGTAGTTTACCCGCTGCCCTCCATTTTGTTAACTCTAATTCACCCCCCACCCCCAGTTTGTTTTATTGCATCCATTCTTATTTCGTGTGGGTGTGTATATACAGGGGAGGCATACATACGCTATGGCACATGAGTGATCAGAGGGACTGTGGGGAGTTGGTTCTTTCCTTCTACCATGTAGGACCAAACTCAGGTCACCAGCCTCGGCAGTGAGAGCCTTTACTCTCTGAGCCACCGGCACACCCCTTTAAAATCGGGCTTGGGCAGGGCAGTGGTGGCGCACACCTTTAATCCCAGCACTTGGGAGGCAGAGGCAGGTGGATCTCTGTGAGTTCAAGGCCAGCCTGGTCTACAGAGGGAGTTCAGAACAGGCTCCAAAGCTACACGGAGAAACCCCGTCTCAAGAAAAAAAGAAAAAAGAAAATTGGGCTTGGATTGGATCACTTTACCTCCACTGGGCTTATGGGATTCCAGGCTCATGTAACCACACCCTTAGTGGTCCTTCTACTTTGACCCATCTAGAAGCCAATTTTCCAAGAAGAAAACAGAATAGATTTGAGATTCATCTGATCATGTCATCACCAGCCAAAACCCCTATGTTTCTCTTTGGTTTAAGTGATACTTATTAAGTCATGGGGCCATCCACTTTGAGTCTCTACTTATCCACAGTATTTATCATTTTCACCCTGTTTATGATCCAGGTTTCTTCTTGCTGACCATGAAACATGAACTGGGGTTGTCAGGAATTCCTATCCCAAGTGCTTGCCTAGTCAAGATGAGCTGGGCTGCCTTCCTTCTGCTTCCTAGTCTTGTACTATATCAGAGGGAATACTGCTAAATGACAATAGAAAGAAAAAATGTCAAGGAAGAAAGCCCAAGAAATACTTAGTTGAGAAAAAGCAAGGAGGACTAAGAAGAAAACTCCCGTGTTGAGACCAAATGTTTACCTCTGCTCAGAGCTTTCCCCGAGGAGGGGAAACCCAGGCTGTGCTCACCACAAGGGAATCTCATTTAGTCAGGTGCTCCCTCTCCACCAACGCCCACCTGTCCTCAGGCAGTGAGAGCTGTCTGAGGCTCTTTGCTGCTTCCCTACCTTGAGGCAGCACCATCAAGGTTTGATCTTTCCAAAGCTGGCTTTGAACTCACTGGTGACCTTTCCTGCCTCCACCCCAAAGCACTGGGATCATAGGCATGTACCACCACACCCAGTTTTACGCAGGGCTGGGGCTCTGTCCAACGCACTATCTATCAACTGTGTTACACCCCTAACCCCTGCTCCATTTCCAGTCTCCAAAATCCCGGTCAAACTGCCATATCACTGGTGGGCTGAGGACACTCCCTCTTTTCTTGGGCTCCCCGCTCCAGCTCATTGAGCGTGTTTCCAAACTCACACTCAGAATACTCTTTCTAGTTTCCTCTTATTTGCTCACAGGTTTCCCTCCTTCAGAGGGAAGCTCAGTTGTCTACTGGTTGCCCACAGCCCTGGGGTCTCTGCGTCCTCAAGACAATTTTCCTCTTGTTCTGGCCTTCCAAACACACTGCCTCTCGGCACACACAGGCACGCTGGTCTCCGAGTCTCTAAGCAAGCACACCAAAGATTAATCATCACCCAGGGCTGGGCTGGAATGCTACCTCAGCTCTGATGACCTCCACGACACCCCTCTGCTATCCCCTGCGTTATCACCCCTTAGGCTTCCCCATGTGCAGTGGGGATGTCACACGTGATGGCACATGCCTGTAACCCAGCACCAGGGAGGCTGACGCAGGATTTTGAGTTTAAGTCTAGCCTGGCTAGTGAGTCCTTGGCTATAATCACAAACAGCTGATTCCAGCTCTTCCTTTCTACCCGGCTCCCTGCTGCTGACGGCATTTCTGTCACCTAGACCACACAGAGCGGCAAGAACTAACACTTTTTCAGGTCAGGTATGTTCTAACTTCCCACACGTGCCTTCAGGGTCCTCATGAGCAGAGAGTCTCTGTTTACCCCTGTTTCCTCACCATATCAATTGTGCCTGCCATCAACCAGGTGCTTCACAAAGAAACCTGTGAAGAAAGGTCCTGACCTCTCCCTACGTGTCGAGGTCCACTAGGAAGCCCAGATCCGAGGAGCCCACCCGTCCAGTGCCAGCGTCCCTTGCTGTACCTGGGCCATGGTTTTTACTAGTGCTCCAAAACGCCGCCAAACATCAGCGTGAATGAGAAACGCGCGTTTGGGTCAGCTCTGATCTGGAACCATCACCTTGATAGTTTACTGAGAAAAACAGCCACACACAGATGGATTCCTGGCCTTCGCAAGCTTAAGAGCCTTAGGGGTCATTAACGCCGAAGACCTGGGTACCACAAAGCACCAATGTCTACCTGGCTAGAATCTTCAGTAAGGGCCTCACAGGAGTGGCGAATTACAGTGAGCTCCGAAGAATCCCAGGTTCCCAGCTCCTCTGCTAATGCTCTTCTGGGCTGGATGCCTGGGAGCCGGAAGGAGGAGGCCACACCCCTTCCTTTGTCTAGGTTCTGGTGCTTCAGCCTTCTCAACCTGTAGTTCTAGCTCACTGAGGAAATAAACTCAATCTTTTTTTTTTTTTAAATATAAAAACAGGTTATAATTCAAAAGTCCAGGGTTATTTGAAACTGGAAAATATTTTCTCTGTAGAAAATAGTAAAAATGATAACATTTCCCAATAAGCCCTTTTAAACCAAATGATAGCTGAATTATACATATAAATATTGATTAGATGCTGGGATACAGAAGAAACCTGTCTTCATCTGTTCAAAGAGCTATGTTTCACTTAAGTTGTGTGAGATTCCTATTCATCTTCCTCTTCACTGTTTGATTACAGCAGACATTTTTCTATAGGCTAATCTATAATCTAAAAAGATTTTAGCCTCCCCTCCTAAAAGTACAGCCAGCATATTCTTTCATCAGCTTGATATGGTACAAATTTTATTTCTAATAGTGAAATGAATAAACCCAATCTTACACCTGAAAAGGGATTGAGGAACACCCTCAGTTCACTGCCTGAGAACAAAAAAACCCAAAACAAACAAACAAACAAACAAACAAAAAAACCAGAATGTAGCCAGATCAGCACTAGTCAATCCTGTCTGGAGTTTATCTTGAAAAAGTAAATAAAATATCCAATTTTTAGCATACCCCACCCCCACCTCCACCAAGTACCCTCCCCCCCCCCATCTTTCTCCTTTTTGAGACAGTCTCATAGCCTTAGTTGGCTTCAAATTCTTTTGCTGTTGTTGTTGTTTTTGTTTTGTTTTGTTTTTTGAGACAGGGTTTCTCTGTGAAAGTGTCCTGGCTGTCCTGGAACTCACAGAGATCTGCCTGCCTCTGCCGCCCGCCTCCCTCCCCCTCCCCCCAGTGCTGGTATTAAAGGTGTGCACCACCACCACCACCACCTTGCTGACTTCAAATTCTTTACAGAGGATGACCCTGAACTCCTGAACCTTTCTAGCTCCACTTCTTGGGTGTTGGGATCACTGGCCTGAGCCAACAAGTGGATTTATGTGGTACTGGGGATTGAACTCAGAGCTTCTAGCATGCCAGCTAGGTGATCACTCTTATTAACTGAGCTACAATCCTGTACTTTAAAAAATATTGCCAAATTTGGCAACCAATCTTACAGGGTTGATTTTTTCCTATTCATCTTTTGAATTATAATTACTAACAATTATAAAATCTAGTGGCTTTCATGGTGACATTGTCATTTATGTATGCATCATAATCTGATTCAGTCCTGTCTGTGGATGTCATACTGGGAGTGGCCGTGCTGAACACTCTGACCTCAGAACAAGGCTATGTTCAAGGCAGTCATCACTGTCTTCAGGCAGGATCGTTACCTAGTCAAAAGAGTTAATCTTAAACCCTAGTTACAAAATGTAGATGCCAGTGGAGGATGGGTGGGTGGTCATGCTCAGCATTTCTGACACAGGGCAAGACTGTCACTGCCTTGGGGCCAGACTACTTACTGCTAGCCACAGGAAATCCCAACTGCAACTATTCCAGAACACTGTGACACTGAAACTTGGACTTCCAGCTCAGAGTTCCCTTCCCAGCCCAACAAAAGCAGCTCTCTTGCCCTCTTGTACCACAGTGTAGCTAATGAACTCTACTTTGAAGTTCCTTTGTCTTCCACAAATTCACTCTTAGTCCGTGTCTCTGGTCTCTGCATGGCAGTATCCCCCTTAGAACTCCACACTTTTGCTCTCCACCCATCCCTTTTCTTACTTGCTGTAACAGTCCTTGGATTATCCTTCTTTTGTTTTCTTAAAAAAAAAAAATATTGGCCGGGTAGTGGTGGCACACGCCTTTAATCCCAGCACTTGGGAGGCAGAGACAGGTGGATCTCTGTGAGTTCGAGGCCAGACTGGTCTACTGAGTGAGTTCAAGGACAGCCAGGGCTACACAGAGAAGCCCTGTCTTGAAAACAACAACAAAAACAAACAAACAAACAAACAAAACCCGAATTCAAGTATTAAACACAAGTTCTACAAAGAAGATATAAGGGTGATTGCTTTTCTAGTTCTAACTCCGCTGTGGTGGTGGTTGTTCTTGTTTTGGGTGGTGGATGAGTGTATAAAAACATACTTGATAGTGAAGTGTAAAATCTAATGTGAAGCTCCACAGCTTCTCTTCAAAATGTCTGCTCCAGTTGTGTAGAAGTCCACTGAGTTGTATAGTCTCTGGCTAAGTTTGGTGTGTGATTTTTTTTTCAACTATTTTTTATAATCAAGTTTCAGAAATTAAAAATAAAATTGAAAGTGTATTCTATTTGCTTATTTGTGTGTGAATGTGAGTGCACATGTACCATTGTGTGCTTGTGGAAGTCAGGGAACTTGAGGGGAAGTCAGGAAACTGGCGGGGGTCATGTCTCTCCTTCCACGATGTGGGTGCTTGGGATTGAACTCAGGTTATCAGGCTTGGTGGTCAGGGCTTTCATCAACTAAGCCATTTCCCCAGCACCTGGTTTCTGAAACAGGTCTGATTTGGAAGCCTGGAATGGTCTAGAACTCACTATCTCACTATGATGCACAGCTGATCTTGGTATTGCAGCAATCCTCCTGCCTCAAACCTCCTAAATGTAGGGTTTAGAAAAACATAATCGCTGGGGCAGTGGTGGCACACGCCTTTAATCCCAGCACTCGGAAGGCAGAGGCAGGCGGATCTTTGTGAGTTCGAGGCCAGCCTGGTCTACAGAGCAAGAACCAGAAAAGGCACAAAGCTACACAGAGAAACCCTGTCTCGAAAAAAAAAAGAAAAACATAATCAGGTATATTCCCTCCATCTCTCCCCACCCGTAGCCATCCTGATCGAAGTTAGATGGAATCTCACTGTCACTTGGATTTGCATTTCCCTGATGGCTAAAGATATCGAATATTTTTATTACATATTATTGTCTGTTTGGATTCCTTTTGAAAAGTGCTTCTCAAATCATTTGCCTATTGGTTAAATCACTCATTGTTTTGTTGTTAAAAACAATTTTATTTGAGAACAGTCTTACTCTGTAGTCCAGGATGGCCCTTAGATACAGAAACTTCCTGCCTTAGCCTTATAAGCACTGGGGTTATAGGCATGTGCCACCATGCCTGACTTAGAATTCTTTTAATATTCTGGTCATTTCATTAAGCATCTATGGGATAAACAGCTGGCAAAGATTTTCTTAGTCTGGAGGTTTTGTCTTCTTTATGCCGATTCTTTAAATTTTGATGATATGGTCCTCTTTGCCTAGTCTAGCTTTTATCTCCTAAACTAATGAAGTCCTAGACGGAAATCATTTCCCCTGCTGAGATACTGAAGTGTTTCTCTGATGCTTTCCTTTAACACTTTCAAAGTGTCTGGTTTTATATAAGGCCTTTGATCTATTTTGACTTTTTCTACAGAGTGCAAAATAAGGATCTAGCTTCTGCTTTTTTATACAGATATGCAGTTTTGACTAGCACCCTGTGTTAAGGAGGCTGTGTTCTTCCATGTGTTTTTAGCAGCTGTATAAGAATCAGGGAGTTGTAGATACATACGTGTAGTTCTGGACCCTCTAGGCTGTTTTATTGGGCTCTGCTTCCATCTCGGTGACAGTGGTGTGCTATTTCTGTTACTATGACTCTGTATGAAATAAGGTACTGTGATGTCTCAGCATTGCACTTTTTGTTTTGTTTTTCTGAAAACAAAGTCTGTCTCCATAGCCCTGGCTGTCCTAGAATTCACTATGTAGACCAGGCTGGCCTTGAACTCAAAGATCTGCCTGTCTCTTCCTCTCAAGTGCTGAGATTAAAGGCATGTGCTACCAGGCCCAGCAGCATTGTATTTTTGTCTCAGAGTCCTTTGGCCATTGGGGTCTTTTGTGCCTGCATGTAATTTTTAGGATTGTCTTTTCTAGTTCTGTGAAGAATACCATTGAAACTTTGGTAGGGACCGCACTCAGTCTGTAGATCTTTCAGCAGTATGACCATTTTACAAAATTAATTCTCACAATTTATAAACACACAAGGCCTTCCTGTAGTGGGTAGCCATTCTAGCTTTGACCTGGAAATACCACCCCCTTTGAGGCTATACCACACCTACAAGGTGGAGCCAAGAGAGGGCCCTGAAGACCCAGGATCCGGATGGGGGAGCTCGCTTGGTTCCTGGACCCTGGACGCTGGAGGTAGACCCAGAGTTCTCCAGAGAACACCGCTGGACTGTGCTACACCTTTCTCAGACCCTGTTACCTATCCCTTCACTTGTGAGTTACCCCACAAAATAAACCTCCCTTTTAACTACATGGAGTTGCCTTAATATTTAAACCAATACTTTCCCATTATCTAGTTTTTCTTTCTTTCTTTCTTTCTTTCTTTCTTTCTTTCTTTCTTTCTTTCTTTCTTTCTTTCTTTCTTTCTTTTTCTTTCTTTCCTTCCTTCCTTCCTTCCTTTCTTTCTTTCCTTTCTTTCCTTTCTTTCTTTTTCTTTCTTTTCCCTTCCTTCCTTCCTTCCTTCCTCCCTCCCTCCCTCCCTCCGTCTCTCTCTCTCTCTCTTTTTTTTCCAAGACAGGGTTTCTCTGTGTTGTTTTTGTGCCTGTCCTGGATCTCACTCTGTAGACCAGGCTGGCCTCGAACTCACAGAGATCCGCCTGGCTCTGCCTCCTGAGTTCTGGGATTAAAGGCGTGCGCTACTACTGCCTGGCATTGTCTAGTTTCTTAGTTAAAAAAGTCTACTTCTAGTTCTGTGTATGTGCCTGCGCATGTGAGTGCATGTCTGAGGAGGCCAGAGGCATCTGGACCCCCTTGTGCTACTTAGGGGAGATTGTGAGTTGCCCTGTATAGGAGCTGGGACCTGAACACCGGTCCTCTTCGAGTCAACTTTTCAGCCCCTTTCAATTTCTTTCTTCAGTGTTTTATCATTGTATTAAAATGTATCTTTACATTTGTAAGTGTGCATGTGTGTGCTATAGAGAGCATGGGAAGGTCAGAAGACAACTTGTGGAGTCTGTTCTCTTCTACCTATGGGCTCAGAGGATCTAACTCGGGTTGTCAGGCAGAGAGGCAAGTGCCCTTACCTTCCAGGCCATATCACCAGCCCTCTTTTACAATTTTTATTGTAAAAGTCTTCTACTTTTTTGAAATTTATTCCTATTTTAAAGGATATGTTGAATAGGATTATTTTCCTGACTTCTTTCTTACATTACTGATGTATAAAAAACAGGGCTTAGCCAGGTGTGTGTCGCTTCCCAGCACTTGGGAAGCAGTGGCAGGTGGATCTCTGTGAGTTTGAGGCCAGCCTGGTCTACAGTGTGAGTTCCAGCACAGCCAGGGAAGTTACACAGAGAAACCCTGTCTCAAAAAACCAAACCAAACCAACCAAACAAACAAAAAAGGACTTATTTTTAAGTACTGTTGCTCTTTTTGATGACATCTTTTTTTTTCAGATGTATTTATTATATATACAGTGTTCTGCCTGCATGTCTGCCTGCAAGCCCAAAGAGGGAACCAGATCTCATTGTAGATGGTTGTGAGCCACCATGTGGTTGCTATGCATTCTAGGTTGGAGTTGAACTCACAATCCTCCTGCCTCAGCCTCCCAAGTACTAAGATAATAAGCATACACCACCACACCTAACAACTATTTGCTCATTTTTTTGAGATGTCTCATGTAGCCCAGGCTGGCCTGGAACTCACTATGTACCCAAGGCTGGCATTGGCCTCCTGACCCTCCTGTCTTCATTCCTCAGGTGACAGAATTGCATACTTACCTAACCCCTTGGTCTTCATGTTTCATCCACTCAGACTCACCTAGAAACATTCTCCAGGAAGCAGACAGAGAAACTTCAGAGTCCTGATCCTCTGCTTCCACCTCCCAAGTTCTTGGGTTAGCACCATCATGCCCAGACAATCATGGAACCCCTTTTTTTTTATTACTGTTTATATACTGTATTATGCTTAAATTTGTGTATATTGAGCCATCCTTGCACTTCTAAAACAAAACCAACTTGATCATGGTGTATTTTTTAAATATGCTTTTGAACTTAATTTGCAATCATTTTTATTATTTTTTGCATTTATGTTCATCAGCAATACTGATCTATAGCTTTTTTCCTTTTCCTTTTTTTTTTTTGTCCAGACAGGATTTCTCTATATAGCCTTGAGTATCCCAGAACTCATGGCATGGACCAAACTGGCCTTGAGATCATAGGGATCTACCTGACTCTGCTTACTGTGTGCTGGGATCAAAGGCAAACACCACCACACCCAGCCTATAGCTTTCTTTTTGTGTGTATCATTTATGTGTTTTGGTAGGTATAATACTGCACAGACAATTTGTCTCCTTAACAAAGAAAGCTTGGGACCAGATGGATTCAGTTAAATTTTACCAGGTCTTTGAAGAATCACTATCAATGCTTCTCCAACTATTCTATGAAAGACAGGGAAGGAACTCCCCCCAGATTAATTCTACAAAACCTATACTAAACCTACCAAAACCCGAGAAAGACACATGATCAGCGGGACATGGTGAAGCATGCCTGTAATTCTAGAACTTGGGAAGTGGAGGCAGAAGATTAGGTGTTCAAAGTCTTCCTTAGTGATGTAGGCAACTTCAACTACCGGAGACCCTTTACACTGTTGTTTTTTCAAAAAATCCTGTATTATCTTTATCTATCTATCTATCTATCTATCTATCTATCTATCTATCTATCATCACGTGTAGGGACAGAAAGAATATGAGCAACCTGTGAAGATTCTGATAGGTATAGGTGTCCACACCACTTACTACGACATTCTGTCGATGCTAAGGATATGTCTGGTGTGGACCTTCAGGTTATGTTTGTTTGGGGCTGGGTCATCAGCTGCAGGCTTTTGTCTTATTGAGTATGAATGTTTTGCCTGTGAACTACATGTATTCCTGGTACCTGCAGAGGTCAGAAGAGGGTGTTGAATCCCTTGGGACTAGAGTTACAGACTGCTGTGAGTCCCCATGTGGGTACAGGAAATTGAAGCCAGGTTTTCTTCAAGAACAAAGTGCTCTTAACTCCTGAGCCACACCTTTAATCCCAGCACTTAGGAGGCAGAGGCAGGCGGATCTCTGTGAGTTCGAGGCCAGCCTGGGCTACAGAGTGAGTTCCAGGAAAGGCTCCAAAGCTACAGAGAAACCCTGTCTCGGAAAAAAAAAAAAAAAAGGAGGAGGAGGAGGAGGAGGAGGAGGAGGAGGAGGAGGAGGAGGAGGAGAAGAAGAAGAAGAAGAAGAAGAAGAAGAAGAAGAAGAAGAAGAAGAAGAAGAAGAAGAAGAAAGGCTATATCTGCTTCTGGAAGCTGTAAGTCTGTATACTTGGAGGCAGTGTGAAAGCAGGAGCTATCTCACTGTCCAGAACAAGGTTTGTATCAGTCAACAGGGTACATACTCACTCTGGTGGCCTGCAGTCTGCGTATCTAGATGTGGCATTACACAAACTGGTGGTGTATCCCGGGAATGTCTCAGAAGAAGTAATCAAACCAACTTATTTGATGGAGGGAGTTCATGGGAGCCAAGCCTGTTGTGGGATAATCCTTTTGTACACTATGAAGATGTGTCTCTGCCAAGGCACCTTTTGATTGATTTAATAAAGAGCTGAGTGACCAGTAGCTAAGCAGAAGAGGATAGGTGGGACTTCTGGAAAGAGATAAGAACCCTGGGAAAAGAGGCAGAATTTGCCAGCAGGACACAGGGAAATCAGATGTACAGTATGGAGGAGAGGTAAAGAGCCGTGTGGCATAATGTAGATGAACATAAACGGGTTGTTGTAAGAGCTAGTTGGGAACAAGCCTAAGCTAAGGCCAAGGTCTCATAATTAATAAGTCTTTGTGTCATTATTTGGGAGCTGGCAGTCCAAAATAGTCTATACAAGTCCTTTGCCAACCTGGTCTTAGTCTTTCAGACCTAGCCCCTGTGTGAAACCATGTGACTAGTCTTGATTCTTGTCACAGGACCACTGATGACCATGTCCCTTTTTCACTTCCTCCCCACAACCCAAATTCCCCATTGGACTTGTGAGAGACATTCCTCATTTGTATTTGTCCCTCGGGGGCCTTCTCCCACCCTGCCACTGAAGCAATGTATCTACAGGGACCTTGAATTGTGATTATTCACTATTTTCTGGTTCTCTGAGCAGCCAGTCCGGGATGAAGTACTTCTGATGAGCACTTTCTCAAGACAGTGCATAGCACTCTGAGGTTTTGCTGGGCGATGTAATGGACTTCTCCAAAGATGGCTTGTCTGGAGGACAGTTTCAGGCTAATCCTCCTGGATTTAAAAATTTTAAGGGCCAGTTTTTTCCTGCGGTTAGGACTGTAGTTTAATGTTACTGTGAGTGGCTGGCACTTTCTGGCTTACCTTACACTTGTGGTCTTTGGTTCTCCTTTCTTCCTGGCTTGGGGAGCAGGGACAACTAAATTGCAAATTGCTTTGTATATCTTTGCATTTCTCTGTGGTATTTAGACTTCTTCTCTTTTGATTTCCAGACCTCTTTCTGTCCTCTTCATTGCTCCGATTCTTCTCACTTGCAGAGTTGCATGAAGAATACTACTATTCCCCATCTTGTACTTTGGATTAGCTTTGTGTTTTGTTTTTTTTAACGTGATACTTAAGACATCTTCCTAACTTTTGACCAGGGTTTCTCCACCTCTTCTATTTTGGTTCCAAGTTTCTTTGTAGTGGAGATTGTCCTTTGCACGGTCGATGTTTGACAGCAGTGTCAATGAAGGCTCAGCTTCAATCAGTTTTACATACTTTGTTTCAATATTGAATGGGGTTGGAGAACAGGACATTTTAGGACAAAAGCCTTCTGTCCTAATTTTTTTAAAAAAATTGTGCTAGCCAGAGTGGCTTCCTCAATATGATCAATACTACATATTTACAGTCTTCTCTTGCTCAATACCTATGATTTTAATTAAAATGTTTTAAAGGAACTGCATGACATATTTAGTGTCATTTAATATTCAATTGTATGATACTAACTGTTGACCTTGAGTCATTTTGAAGAAATTACAGAACCTTGTTGTCTTGGTATTTGTACAGCATTGCCAAGGATAGAATAACATTCTTTTTCATAAATTCTTCTCATTAGTTTCAATTATTTGGAAAAATTATGGTGAGCCACAGATTTTTATCATAAAATATGAGTAAGCTTGATACAGTAGGTAAGGAATTTTCCCAACTTTTTAGTGTGTTCTACCTCCAAAATCTTTCCTCTTTATTATAGTGTGGTTATTGCTTTTCCCCTTCCAAAGGAAAATCACTAGAACAAAGCCACTGACACAAAACAACATCCAGAAGTTAAAATACTTTATTATTATAAACATTTTCAGAATATAAACTGATTTTGTGTGAAGACTCTGAAACTTTTAAAACTATATGTAAGATAAGATTATTATAATGTATTTCACTTTCCAACCCAGAAAATACTGCAAGTTAGATCTACAAAAGGATATCTAAATTGTTTCATAGAGAAAGCCAGTGAGCATAAAAATACGTGACTCAAAACTAAAACAAACCCAACCAAGAAACAGATTCCACAAAGTCTGTTAATCCTCCAATTTTAAATAAATGATCTCCCAAGGGAAAATAATTCCACTACCACAGCAATTTGGTGAATCAAAGCAGAGCCACTCTTTTCTTAAAGGGAAATTCTATCATATGTAAGAAAAATTAATAAAGCTTTTAGAAAATAGGAAAGTAATCTCCATGTTGGAAAGCAAGCATACTAAATTCTTCATGTTCACTTTGTTAGAAGTTGAAACTTCTGTCCACATAGGAAAGTGACATGAACATGAATGCATAGAACCAAGCTCCTCAGATGTTATTTCAGTTGAGCCTCAGGAGTTAGGAGCTTCAAAATCCAAGGATAGACTGGTCCCAAAGCATCTCCTCCTCTGTCCTTTCTTCGCCTTGTTCCTTTTTCTCCTTTCTACGCTTACGGTCCTCTTTCTTAGAGGATACATCTCGGCCTTTTCTCTCTTTTCGGTTCTTAAGCTTTTCTGTACCGTCCTGTACAGTTTCTGTTTCTGCCTTTGTTTTCTTTCTTTGGATGCTCCTGTGTTTGTTTAAATCCATTTCCTCTGAACTCCTTTTCCTCTCATGTTTGGGCCGCTCTTCCTCCTTTTCTCTGCTCTCCTCTAGATGTCTTTTCCTCTTCTGGTGCATTTGTCTATGACTGGCTTGAGGGTCAATGGTACTGTGTCCTGAGCTGAGGTGCTTGTGAACTACAGATTCTACACTATATGAGCCACAGTTGTATTCTTGCTGACTAAGGTTGAAGGGGACTGGTTTTTCTGAGAAGCCATCTCTGGTAAATTGACAGTAGCTCAGAGAGTCTAATCTCAGCTTTCCATGAGCTGGTAACCACTGGGGCAAGCGGTCTTCTGTCTGTGAACTACTGCATGATCTTGGGTAGGTATGGTTGATTCCAGATGGGAGTCTTTGATCAAACATGCTATACCTGGGCCTGGAATCAAACTCTTCTCTGTACCCACAGCTTTCCAAATAGTCCCCTCTCATCCTTCTGAAACACGTCTTTGGCTCTAAGCCTCTGGCTTTCTGTACTTTAATATAATCTTCAAGTTCATCTTGAAAAGAGTCATATGACTTGTTTGAATGCTTCATTAGGTTGACAAAAAGGGATTCTCTATAGAAAAGATGGGAGAAAAAAAAACCTTACTAGATTATTTTGTTCTGAAAGCTTCATTGTTCTTAGAAAGGTTAAAACAACAAAAGGAAAACCAAATTAAAACCTACTTCAGCAAGTGCTAAATATTTTGGTACTATATATCAAAGAGTAGTATCAAAACGGTCAAATATCTCACAAACCATTCACAGATAACTTCACTATTCTTCTACATTGAGAGAAAAAGTATAAAAAGGGAGTTGACACATGGGATATTTTCATACAGCTGAAAATGTAAGGCAACAAGGATGTGTGAATCACATGTCTGTGGCAGTAGCCTGATTTCAATGCTAGATAATTTCTAAAGCTGTGATGACTCAGTTTCCTGTATTGTTTTCTAAGACAAGTAACAGAACCACAATAAAGTAATTTAATCTTTAAAATCCTGTTTACTCAAATAAATGTATATACTTACCTGACTACAGTACTCTAAGGCTTACTAATAAAAGAATGTGATGTTTGTAAAGTGATTTAGGAATGCTGGAGACGATAAAATCAGCTACAAGATGAGAACTACTCTTAGGGATAGGGTATGAGGGAGGATGAAGGAACAGAATAGAGTTCTGCGGCATCTGTGTAGCACTTGGATTCCCCTCTATTACTTCTGACTGGTATAAAGGCATTCTAGAATGCCTTTTGGTTTGTTCTCTCCAAGAACAGTAAGTATGAGGTGGAAACAGAGGAGGAAAGTGGAGATGGACACAATAGGGACAGAACTCATGTAGAAACATTTCAGAAAAAACTCACACATTACAGAATTTTTATTTGATTTTTTTCTTGCTAGGAGGAACAACAACTATTCCTGATTCTCTTTCTTTCCCCAACATCAAAATACATTTCTGGGGATTTATTTTCTCTATAAAATTAGGAGGCAACAGCAAAACCCTATGCACAATTGAATATTTCTTCCCTTTAAAAAGTACAGTCCAACAAAGCACTCCAGAGTCACAAATGAGCAGTGATTATTCTGAAAACAGGAAAATGGTCTAACTGACACCTGTTTTGGTGAATTAGAAAAATTAGGTGCCATTTGAATTTGAAAAACATAAAAGCTCTGACTAGGATAGCAACAATAAACATGATGAAACAAAGGCACACTATGTTGATACTTCAGAAGAGCATGTATACAAATGGTCAGTAAACACAGGAAAGATGTTGCAGATCATTAGATATAAAATAAGTGTGAATTCAAACCACAGTGAAGGATTGCTTCACATTCACTGGAATGACTGAAGACAGACTGACAGTGCTGGTGAGGAACAACTGCAACCCTGACCTCTCAGGCAGGAATGGTAAAGGAGACAATCACTCGGAAAACAGTTCAGCAGCTACTTAACCAAGTTACATACACACCTATGTAATGACCTAGTCAAAGCACTCAGAGGCATTTACCCCAAAGAGAAGGATATGTCTATACAAGACTTAAACATGAGTGTTCATAGTGGTTTTATTTTTAATAGCCCCAGAAAGGGAAAAAACAAAAACCACCTAAATGTAAACCAATAGGTAAAGTAACTGATGGTCTAACTACCTAATGGAAAAAACATCAGTGATAAAAAGTAGAAACAGTCCCAGCATCCACCCACTGACAACTGGACAAAGCAGATGAACCTTGGAGAGACACTATTCCAAGTAAAACAAGCCAGTCCCTAAAGATTTCAGATGGCACGAATGTGAGTGAAACCTTACCGTTATCAGGCTGAGAACTTGATGGTGAAATGTGATCATATTCAACCATTAACTGCTTCAGTATTTCAGCACGAATGCTCCACAAAGTGAAGACTACAACAATCAGGGAGCTAAATATCGGAGTAGAGAATACATCTACTTTTTCTAATATTCAACTCTCATTCACCTGAAACCAAGCACAATTTTGTCACATAGATTAACATTCATACCCAGGCAACCAACACAGATCATCTACAAAATACATCTTTATTGTTCTGCTGTCAGTCTGAAACTTCTTTTTAACATTTATTTTGTGTGTGTGTACACATATAGAGGTCAGAAGACAACTTGCATAAACCAGTTCTCCTTCCACCATGTTGGTTCTAGGAATCAAACTCAGGCTATCAGGCTCCAGAGGCAAGATTCTTTCTTTACCCACTGAACCATCTTGCCAACTACTAAAAACTTAGCTTTTGTTTATTTGTTTCATTTTTGAGACGGGGCCTCTCTACATAGCCCTGTTTGTCCTGGAACTTATTATGTAGACCAAGCTGGCCTCAAACTCATAAAGATCCACCTGTCTCTGCCTCCCAAGTGCTGGGATTAAAGGTGTGTACCATCTTGCCCAGTGAGCATTTTTTTTTAAGCCCTGAAAAAAACATTTTGATTAAGAAGGTATTGTATCTAGTATCATCCTTCTTGTTCTCCATTCTGGTTTCTCCAGACTTCCTTAGTCCTGCAGGAGCTCCTCTTTCTAGTAACCTTAATCTCCTAGGGACCTCTTAGTGCTGACCCAGTGTCTACCTAATTCTTCTCTACCACCTACCCATTTCAGTTATTCCTTCCAGTGCATCTCCATTCCTTTATGACACTCACTGACTTACAGACTCACTCTCTACTAGGGAGCCCTAGTGGCCACACTAGGCTGGATTCTCAGATCAGAGCACTGCTTTGAGCATTCCTCTCATCAGAGAAGCTCTTCTTGCAGGAGATGAGAATCAGCACAGAGAAGTACAACTGGACATTGTGTGGAAAGTGACACTTTGGAGAACTCAGTCCTAAACAGGATGTCTTCATTAAACTCCCATCTTTAAGGTTCAGGGATCAATGTGGAAGAGAAGCCAGAAAGACTGTAAGAGTCAGGAGTGAAGGAAGACTCCAGGGAAACTCCTTCTAGACAACAGCAGGACTGATGCACATAGGAATGCAGACTGTGGTAGCATGCACAGGATCTGCACAGGTTCAAGCCAGACGGGATCTCGGCCCTCAAAAGGGAAAGTGGACATAATGTGGACATAACCAAGAAGCTAAATGTAACTGATACCTGCTTGGAAGGGGAAAATTAGTCTTCCCAATGGAGTGTGACTAGGTGTATCAACCACACTCCAGAGCAGGTCCCATGCCCAGGAGTACTTGGCCAACACACAAAAAAGTTTTGGCATTTTTTTTGGGTCACTTTTTTGTTTTGTTCTCATTCTGACACACACACACACACACACACACACACACACACACACACACACAGAGAGAGAGAGAGAGCGCATGAAGTTGGGTAGGTAGGAAGGTAGGGAAGATTTGGGAGAGGTTGGGGGAGGCGAAGAAGATGGTCAAACATAGTGTACTAAAATGTGGGTAATGGTGCTTGCCACCAAGCCTAAGGATCTGAGTTTGATAACTCATGATAGGAGAGAACTGGCATGCCCCCCCCACATTATGATGTTTTCTCAGTGGGTATATGTTTGTCACATAACTACAAAGATCCAAGAGTTCAAATCCCAAGAATGCATGTAAAGGCAGGTACACTAGCATGTGCCTATAATCTATTAATCCAAAAATTTATTACTATATTCAGAGTTTTAACCTGGTCAGAATGCTATCTAGCATTAAGAAAACAATAATAAATACTATCAAGGACTTTGGGGGTGGTATGCATTTCTGGTAGGAATATAAGCTTGACCAGACACTATGGAAATGTGTATGAAGCTCTTAAAACAAAACACACACACACAAAAAAAAAACCTAGGAACTACTGTATAACCCAGCTTTCCCACTTCTGGGTATCAACTTCTATGATTCAAGCCAACATATTTACTATAGCACTGTCTATAATAGCCAGGTTACAGAATCAAGTTATCCATCAACAGATAGATGGATAAAGAAAATGTGGTATATACTGCACAACAGAATTTTATGCAGCCATAAAAAAAAGAATGAAATGTTGTTTGCTAAAAAATGGATGCAAACTAGAGATCATCATATCAAGTGAAATAAGCCAGGCTCCTGGGCAGATATGGTTTCTCTTATTTGTTGATCCTAGATTGGACATATAAAGGCACACACAAAAAATATTTTTTTAAAACATGTATTTTCTGGCTATTATTAGACAAAATACAGCCATGTGAATAACTTCAGGTTAAAAAAAAAGCTCAAGTGCTGTATGGGGCTATAAGCCCTCTTGCTGCTGGAATGATGCCATAGTTAAGACTTTAGTCATCACAGAACATGAAGAAGTAGGCCAGTGACTCAGAGCAAAAACAAAGATGCTCGGGTCTTCTCTAATCACATGATGAAGATGTCCTAACAGTCTTGTATTATCTACGTCCAAACTCTTGTGAGAGAGGATCTAAGAGAAAATGTCTCTGAATGAGCTTAAAACTGTCCATATAGTAATAACTAAAATGATGGTACAGGGAAAACCAAGAAATTAACATTTATGAGTAAGATCGTAAGTTATTTTTCTTGAATATATATTTATCTAAGTTGGGTATTACTTTACAATCTTATAAAAGCTAATTTAAAAATTTCAATACTGGGGCTGGAGAGATGGCTCAGTGGTCAAGAGCACTGACTACTCTTACAGAGGCCCTGAGTTCAATTCCCAGCAACCACATGGTGGCTCACAACCACCTGTAATGAGATCTGGTGCCCTCTTCTGGCCTTCAGGGACACATGCAGACAGAACACTGTATACCTAATAAATAAAAATAAATCTTTTAAAAAAAGAAAAAAAAATTTCAATACTGCACAAATAATCAATAAAAGTAAAAAAAAATTTTCAACTCAACTCAAATGTCAAAAATAACACTTTGATTACCTGACACTTTTCTAGAGAATTAGAATAAACATAGTTGGATGCCTGCTTTTACTTAATTGGCAAACAAGGCATTTTGCAGGTTTAAGAAACAGAGAGTAAAAGTGACTTGCCCAACAATTAATGGCAAAATTGAGACCTGACTCCAAGTCCCCTAAACCCAAGGCTAAGAAATAACTATAATCCTTTAATCTTTAAATTAAAAAAAACCTTTAATCTCAACCACATATGAACTATGATGTAGTTTCAGACAAGATAACCAATGGATAAAACCAGATGAGGTGGTTGGCAAGCTGGCTCAACCTAGGGCCAAGCCCAGTCACCTATGTCTGATCCCTGGGAACAAGAAGAAAGGTGAAAACTGACTCCAAGTTGTCCCCCCAGCTCCCCTCATTGCTGTGGCAGATATACACCTACATGCAAAATAAATATGTAGGTGCATGTGGGAACCACTTAGATGAGGTCTTTAAAAACAGCACAACTGACTTTTATGTTTCATTAAAATAAATGTACCTAGTACTTTTGCATCTAAAATACCAAGCTAGAGAGATGAAGTTTATCCAGGTCTCTGAAC
Source organism: Peromyscus eremicus (assembly GCF_949786415.1). Taxonomy (NCBI): domain Eukaryota; kingdom Metazoa; phylum Chordata; class Mammalia; order Rodentia; family Cricetidae; genus Peromyscus; species Peromyscus eremicus. The sequence continues at coordinate 83,753,423 of NC_081418.1, read as the reverse complement.
ATTAAGAGACCAGAGTAGGAAAAGACTATTATACACAGATAGTAGTGCTTAATGGCTATCCCCTGGCCCCCGCCAGGACACCATTATACATACAAGATACAGAATGGAAGCCACACCATCTAAGGGAAAACACTGGACAGGGACTCTGACTTCATGTACAGCAGTGGTTCTCAAACTTCATAATGCTTCGAACCTCTATACAGTTCCTCATTGTTGTGGTGACGCCCAACCATAAAATTATTTTCGTTGCTACTTCTTAACTGTAATTTAGCTACTGTTGTGAATCATAATGTAAATTTATCTGTGTTTTCTAATGGTCCTAGGTGACCTCTGTGAAAAAAAAAAAGGGGGGTCTTGACCCACAGGTTGAGACCCACTGATGTACAGGCATATTCCCATCTGTGACTAGCTGAGAGTCATAACTCATCTGGGTCAGTATCTTCATCTATGACCTAGTGGCAAGCCCACTAAACAGTTCACAGCTCTCTTTCCATGATTTGAAGCCTCTACTTAAAAAGCTATCAAAGGTAGTATCACCTTTACTGTAGTGGAAGACACTGATGAGGTGCCTACAGAGAAGAGGTGTGAGGGGGTGAGCTTTGGAGTTAGAAGGACCCGAGTTTGAGTTTAAACTCTAATTATTCAAATATGTCAGCACATTACTTTTCTGAGTCAGTGTCTTTAATCCATCAAAAGGACAATAACATCTACCACATAGGGTTCTTAAAAGAATTAAGTAAAATGGCATGAATGAGGTTTATCTGCTACTTTTTTTGTTGTTGTTTGAGACAGGGTTTCTCTGTATAACAGTCCTGGCTGTCTTGGAACTCACTTTGTAGACCAGGTTGGCCTTGAACTCACTGAGATCTGCCTGCCTCTGCCTCTTAAGCGTAGGGATTAAAGGCGTGCGCCACCACGCACGCCTGTCTTATTTTAAAAGCTTTTAAAAGCTTCCAAAAGACACCGGGCAGTGGTGGCGCACGCCTTTAATCCCAGCCCTTGGGAGGCAGAGCCAGGTGGATCTCTGTGAGTTCGAGGCCAGCCTGGGCTACCAAGTGAGTCCCAGGAAAGGCGCAAAGCTACACAGAGAAACCCTGTCTCAAAAAAAAAAAAAAAAAAAAGCTTCCAAAAGATACAGTCTTTTTATTTCCAACTATCTCATAATGAAAAATCTTTGATCATTCAAACAGCAACACCACTCCACAGATGTCTTTTATAAAAACCTGTTTGAATTCATTCCTGGTATCTACAGAGAAAACAGGCTGTTGTGTTTTCAATCTTCAGTTGACAATATCAATTCATATACTATCTCAAATTTTAATTTCCCAACTGTTTACAAGGTTATAGTAATAGCTTTTTGCTCATGAGAATGCCAATTTTAACATGAAAATGTTATGCAAGCCTAATATTTAATATGGTAATTTTCTTTCAAACTTAAAAAATAAATTACATTTGTTTATTGTGTTGGGTGTACATGCCAGAGCAGGTGTGTGGAAATCAGGGTATATAACTAGCTGGCGTCAGTTCTTTCTCCTTCTACCAGGTGGCTTCCAGGGATTGAACTCAGGCCCTCAGACTTGGAGGTGCACATCTTTATCCACTGAGCCATCTCTCAGGCCTCCTTGCCTCAGCCTCATGAGTACTCGTAATTATAGATGTGTACTATCCCACCTGGATGTAACATTTTCCTGGGGTCCAGAAAACATCACTCTAAATGAGAAGGTACCTGGAAACCAATGATTAGGCTCTATGGAAGTGGGCTGGGGCACAATATTGAAATATGGACTAAGATAACTGAACCTGGGCACTTTTTGGTTGCAAACAATCTCAAGAAATGAAGTAAATTTATTAGTCACTGATTCTAACTTCAGTGAGCCCTCCGTATATCCCTGTGCTCCAAATTCTTGGATTTAATCAACTATTGATTAAAAAAGAACATGTGCATAGAGAGTGAGAGAACTTATTTTCCCTGTCATCATTCCCTAAACAATATAGTTTAACAACTATTTACCTAACATTTACACTGTACTGGGTCACTGGATATTTCAAGTAATCTAGAGATGATTCAAGTGTATAGGAGAATGTATAAAGGCTATATTATATACAACTACACTAATTAAGACTTGAACATTTGTATATTTTGTTACAAGAGGTAGGGAGTCTGGAATCAATTTCCTGCAGATAATTAAATACGACTGTATACCATTAATGTTCTACAAAAATCACAGGGAGAAACCACAAACCCTCTTCACCTGTGGCAGGCAACCTTCTCCTAGTTAGTAAAAATGTGACCATATAAATTTCATCAAAAATGCAAGGCCATACAAATTCCTCAGGCTAGTCATGTTGTATATTAACTTTTAGAACTTGGGCTAACTTTTTCTTCTTCATAGTAAATCTTGCCTCACTACATTTACATGGTCTACTGTTCAATCTCAAGTACCTAACTATTGAAATTTATTTTACACATGCTTACCAGTTTATGAGCAGGACTTTGCTACAGTTTGACAAAGCCCATATTGGAAACTATCCCCAGTACAAGTTAGGTGAAGCCTAATGGGAAGTATTTAGGTCATGGGGTCATCAACTTAAGGTTGGATTAATGCCAGTTATAAGAACTTGAAGCTGCAAGTCTAATTTTTCTCCACACGCAGACTCTTGCCTTCTTTCATTAAGATGGCTTTCACCAGAGGCTGGCATCTTAAAATAGAAATCACCAGACTCTAGAACTGAGAAATCTTTTTAAATAAAATAGTGTGGTATTTGGTTATATCAACATGAAACAACTAAAGACAAATGCCAATTATTTAACACCAAAACTGTACTTTATATGCTGGTATTCATTTCTGTTGTTTGAGATGTAGTCTCATTTTTTTTTTTTTTTTTTTTTTTGGTTTTTTGAGACAGGGTTTCTCTGTGTAGCTTTGCGCCTTTCCTGGAACTTACTTTGTAGACCAGGCTGGCCTCGAACTCACAGAGATCCACCTGGCTCTGCCTCCCGAGTGCTGGGATTAAAGGCGTGCGCCACCACCGCCCGGCCGTAGTCTCATCTTTTAGTTATTGATAATGTGGAACTATTTAGACAGGCTAGCCTCAAACTTCAGAACTTCCTGTCTTTGCCTCCTGAGTGCTAGGATTATGGGTATATGCTAAAATGCTGCCTTTTATGTAGTTACTTAAATTGGAAAAGTGGTGTTATGAAGAAATGTCCATGGTATAGTAAAAGAAAAATGTATATACTTCCAACTTTAGTATCAACAACCCAATGTATACAAGCAAAAAAAAAAAATTTAAGGGAATTATTGTAGCTGTGTCATGATTCATTCACTTCCTTCCCCAGGGACGTGTGTGTGTGTGTGTGTGTGTGTGTGTGTGTGTGTGTGTGTGATGGTAGAAGGTAGGTAGCACCTAGATCTGAGGAAAGCCCTGAACGGTAATTGCTCGGAGAAAACTCATCTTTAAAATTCCCTTTTAAGATATCCTTGGCCAGCTGGGCAGTGGTGGTGCACACCTTTAGTCCCAGCACTCGGGAGGCAGAGCCAGTCGGATCTCCGTGAGTTTGAGGCTAGCCTGAAACCCTGTCTTGAACTCCCCCCCCCAAAAAAAAAGATAACCTTGGCCAAGGATTACTAAAAGTAAACATGGCCCATCTCTAGGAGACACAGAACCCTTAAGAATGCCATAAAAGCTATATAACTCCCTAGGGCACACAACCTGTATGAAATGACCCAGTGAATCTCACTTAGAAACTATCCATTATTTTGGGTCAGAGATAAAAGTTTGAAATACCTTTCACTTCCCAGACACCACTTTATTTCATTTGGGTTTCTTTTTTTTAATGCCAAATGCTGTTTATTGAAGGAGGGAAGAGGTCTTAAATACAGGCTTACAGCACAATGGGAGAACCCCGGAGGGCAGAAGTTCGCTACCTGTTTTACAATCTTGCATCTAAGTTATTTGTGTTTCTAAATGAACTTATCTTTGAAATAATTACTCGTTCTTGATACTGTCTAATACTGCTGACTCATGGAAGCTGATTTGATTCAATCTTTTTTTTTTGAAATGTATACGTCCTTTATTATCAATTTGCTTTTGCAACCTTGGAAGGAGCTTCCCCACTCCCCAATCTTCACTAAACCTTGACAGATTTTAATTAATTAATTAAGCTTTGTTGAGGTGGAACTGAGCCATGACATAGGTGCTAGGAACTGAATCCAAGTCCTCTATGAGTAGCCAGTACTCTTGACCTCTGAGCCACTACAACAAACTCTTTTGCCTTTAAAAAGTTGTATCTAGCTAGGCAGTGGTGGCGCACACCTTTAATCCCAGCACTTGGGAGGTAGAGCCAGGCCCGACTCTGTGAGCTCTAAAGAGCGAGATCCAAGAAAGGCACCAAAACTACACAGAGAAACCCTGTCTCGAGAAAAAACAAACAAACAAACAAACAAACAAAAGTTGTATCTAGTGCCTAGCTAAGTGTGAATGTAAATTGGTGAAGGCACTTGCCACTAAGCTTGATGATCTGAATTCTATCCACATCCACATCATGGAAACAGAGATTTGGTTCAATCTTGTTAGCTATATTTTATTGAAAATAACTAGATATAAAGCAAGGAAATCAAACTGCAACCCATAGATCCAGGGAGGCTACCTAGCAGGGGGGACCCTAGGATGGCAGTGGCTTATAATAAGTTTTGGTTTTGCCCAGTCACTGGGCAAGCTTTAGTGAAACATTTCACTATTAGGATGAAGAAGTTGTACTGTATCAAGCTGATGAAAGAAAATGCTGGCCATACTTTTAGGAGGGGATTTAGATTATGGATTAGCCTATAGAAAAATGTCTGCCATAAATCAAACAGTGAAGGGGAAGATGAATAGGAATCTCACACAACTTAAGTAAAATAGCTCTCTGAACAGGTGAAGATAGGTATCTTCTGTATCCCAGAATCTAATCAATATTTATATGTATAATTCAGCTATCATTTGGCTTAAAAGGGCTTATTGGGAAATGTTATCATTTTACCTATTTTTTACAGAGAAAATATTTTAACTGTTTAGAATAACCCTGGACTTTGGAATTATAACCTGTTTTTAAGTTCAAGCTATCTATGTATTATTTCTCCTGCAGTTGTACATTTTAGTTTTTATATTAAAAAAAAAAGGACAAATAAAAAAAATTTTTTTGAGGGGGTACTTGTTAGGGAAGCTCCAGTGGGGTTCCAAGGGGGAATAAGAGGATGGATATGATCAAAACATGTTGCATATATGTATTAAGTTCTAAAGGAATAAATAAAAATTCTATTAAAAACAAAAAAAAAAACACATCAAAAAACTGGAAAAGCATACCTTGAATGGGGTTTGTTACATGTATCTATAACACAGTTTTAACTTTTGCAAAAATGAAAAACTCTGTACTTATGCTGGTTATCTTTAAACTAAGCCTGACTTCGGCACCAGTATGTAGGTTTAAAAGGCTTGCTTTAAAATGTGTGCTCAAAGAACTGTTAAGTCAGAAACATTTTAGAAAGAACTTGAATATACTGTCTTGCAATTATTTTGAATTGTTTAAAAATATGTAGTTTAGCTACATTTGACTGGAAAGTCAGTAAGGTAAAAAGGTTTCCACAATTTCCCTTGATTCCAAATTAGTGCACACAAACTGACTGTAATGATACTGACTCTTCTTGGGACAGGATCTCACTGTGTTCAAGTCGGCCCCAAACTCCTGGACTCGTGTGATCCTGTTAATCAGCTTCCTGCTTAAAAAAGGTTTTACTGTTCCTAGTCTGAAAGTGAGAATGGAACTGTAATGACTGAAGCAGAATAATTCTTTTGTATCTTCTGGAGGGGTGTCCTAACATGGCCTTAAACACAGACCCACACATACACATTAAGTTCCAAGCATCACCTTACTTTTTTTTTTTTTTTTGGTCTACCAGCATAACTGGAAATTATTTTGTTTTAATAACTATTCAAGTAATTTTTCTAAGACAGGGTCTCACAGTGCAACCCAGGCCAGCCTTAGACTCCTGAGCCTCCTGCCTCAGTCTTTGAACTGTGTTACATGCCCAGCCCAACTTTTTTAGGGGGTGCGAGTAGGTGAGAGGCAGTCTATGTAGATCAAACTGGCCTAAAACTCAAGAGATCTGTTTGCCTCTGCCTCCTCAGTGTTGGCACCACACCTGGCTCTAGCCTACCTTTTATAACTATCAAAAATAAAATATATTGAGTTCTAAACTGGGAACGGTTGTGTACTCCTATAATCCTAACACTTGCAAGATGAGATGATTGGCAAGGAGTTCCAAAGGCCTGTAACAGTGACTAGGTAATTTTTTAAACTGTTGTATCTTTGATCTTAACTCAGAGTACAAACTTTCATGTTCTATGATTACTATCCCAGCACACAGCCACTCCATGGAAGGAATACAACCAACAGACTGCTAAAATCAGCCCCAAACTGTAAATCTTATCTACACAGGCCTTCAGAGTTTGGTTAGTGTAGGGTTCCTCAACCTCGACAATACTGTTCTAGGTAGAATAATTCTGTTGTGTATGTGGGGGTTGTCTAGTGTATTTTAGAGTGTTTGTGGCATCTCCGTCCTATACCAAATAGATTACCTATAGCATTTGCTGACCATATTCTTCTGTCCAGTGGCAACAAGCAACAATGTCTCTAGACCTTGCCAAAAAGAGGATGGGGAGCTTGGGACAGACATATCGTTGGTTAAGAACCACTGGGCTAGTCCAATTACCTCACTCAGTAGATGACATAACCCCAAACCAAAAAGTACAGGACTTTCTCAGTCATACACTTGTAGAGAAACTAGCAATAAAACCTATTCTTGGTGAAGACTCCTATCTCATTAGTCTCATTTTTACCACCTATAAGTAGTACAGAGGTTATTGCTAAATGAATTATCACTTAGTCTTTCATACATATTAGAATCATTGAAAGGAAAGTAGATGTGGAAACTGGCAGAAAAGCTGGTCTTGTTTTCCCATGAAGAGCTGATTCTAAATCATCCTGTGATCTGACCTTAGAACTAAAAAGAATAGTGTTGACACCTATAAGCTGTCCAGACATACTTGGTGACAGGCAGGAAGTTTTAAAGGCAAAAAAGGAAAAAAAAAAATCACATTAAAAACAAAAACAAAAAACCCAACAAAACCTGTCAGGATATTCTAGGCTGACTGAATATATTTATTGTAATAAATTTCCAGTAACATCTGTACTGAATGGAAGTGTTCATAAAAAAGTTTTAAGGATAATACTATTTTACTTCTGTGCCACTTCTCCAAAATGAACTGTGTAAAAAAAGGAAATAAAACACAGATATGAAAAAAGTTACTTTCAGTGTTATGTTTACAGCTATTCTAGAAAAATGGAATCTAAATTATCCTGCAATATTCTGGCTTCTATTATCTTTCATGCTGAAGACAAGAACAATATTCGGCAACACAGCAAGTACTAACGATGTTTTTCTGTTTCTGGGTGTTTTACAGAATCTTCTGCAGTGGGGATCAGGTGCCACGATATAAAACTATTTCCAAAACTGCTCTAAAGAGCTCTTTCACAGGTTCAGGCTGTCTGCAGGTGTGCAGTACCCACAAGAACCCCTATTTCTACTGGGATAGCCACCAGCTTTTTGTATTTTGGTAAATGTGTTGGGGAGGCTAGACTATCAACTCTCCAAACTTCCATCCATATAAAGTGACTTACCCACAGTTTAACCCGGTCCCTAGCAGCCTCCAAGTCCCCAGTCCCACATTTAGGAAAAACTCTGGCTGTCAACTTTACTGTTTATTTCAGCCCTCACCTGATGACGGGGGTCTCTGGACTCTTTTGTGTTTGTGATGCTCAGGGTCTCAGGCACGCTAGACAGGAGTTCTACCCATAGTAGAGACCACTCTAAGTTATTTACTTTAAAATGCTTCCAATCCTACACCCCACCCCATTTCTTTCCCCCCTGAGGTAGTGTCTCACTAGGTAGTTCTGGCTGGCCAGGAACTCTCTTTAGACCAGGGCAGCCTTTGCCTCTCCAGTGCCGGGGATTCAAGGCCGGCAGCACCACACCCAACAAAGGCGCTTTCCTGTCATTTTAAGCTGATTTCCCACAACTCGGCAGTGTCTTTCATCGACTATAAAATCACTTCTTGGGAATGTATCAGGATAGCAGAGGCGCCTTCCCGGTCTCTGGGGGGAGGACGGGCGCCTAACTTCCCTAATTCCCAGATGGCGGGAGAGCGCAGTGACCGACCCTTTGCCACTTTCCACCTCTCCAGCCTACTTCAGCTCGGCCTTCTCTCTCCTTACACGTTCTCCTTTTGGAAAAGGCCCGAGTCACCCCGGCGCAACTGAGAACACGGCTCAGCTTGGCCACCGGCCGGGGGGGTCTGGGTTCAAGTCCTGTCTCTCACCGCTCGAGCCGCTAACGTCAAGGTACGTTTGTGTTTTTTTTTTTTTAACTTGTCTTCCAGGGTCTCCAGAGGCCGAGAAGAGTGTCGTGGGGAGCCCCTCCACCTCACCTCTCCTCTCCCGAGCAAACGTTCCGCCTGGGCGCTCGCACGCTCCTGGCCAGAACTCACTCGCTCAGGGGGGCGCCTGCCGGGAAGCCTCCTCTCCACACGCCACTCCCCCACCCCGAGGCTGCCCGCGCCGGGGGGTCGCTTCCGAGACGGGGCTTCCTCACGGACGGACCCCCACTTCCCCCGGCCACCCCTCGGCTTCCTCGCCGGGCGGTGGCGTCCCCTGGGCCGTGGCGGGGTGCTGACGGGGTGCTGAGGAGAGACAGAGGCGCTCCGAGGGCCGCGCCCGGGTCGTCGGCCATGTCGCAGGCGGGGCCCCCGTCCGGCCGTCCGGCCGTCCCTGGGCCGCGGGAGTGGAGGGCTGGAGCTCGGGCCGCCCCCGCCGCCGGGCGGGAACTCACCTTCTCCGAGGCAGGGGCGGGCGTCTACAACTACTGTCCCCCTCCCCGCCAACAACGCCGGCCGGGGGTCAGAGGCTGCGGGGGAGGTGGCGGAGAGGCAGGAACGCCGCTGCCGCCGCCGCCGCCGCCTCCGCCGCAGAGCAGGCGGGGTGGGGGGAGGAGGCGGAGACCTAACTTCCTGAGGGGAAGTCGCCGCCACCACCCGCGGCTGACTGGACGGCGCCAGCGCCATGGCGGCGGGGCGCGCCGGCGCGCGTGCGCAGCAGGGGACGGGGGGGGGGGGGCCGGCCGCTCCCTAGCCCCGCCCTCCGTGTTTGCTCCGCCCCCTTCCCGCCATTTCGGACTCCAACCGGCTCTGGTTCCCCCGAGGGTAGTAGCTGGGTGGGCTGCCTTCCGGTCACAGCTCCCCCGGAGAGCCAGAGTGAGTCTGGAAGTGTAGGGAATCCACCGGCCAAGTGTCTAAAAAAAACCCGCACACCTGCTTTTTCTCTTCCTTGTTGTTGTGCTCTTAGTAGTAAAGTAAGTGAGGCACAGCCCCTGCTCATGATACTTGGCCAGTATAGTTCACAAATTCCCTCTTTCCCTTTCGGGTTATGCGTGTAGGAGCATGGTACTCTTCAACGCACACGCGGTATGATTATATCCAGCCACCTCGCCCCTGGATCACTACATTCGTATGCACTTAACTTTCCTAAAACCCATGCTCCTATCATGTAAATACAACATCTCACACAAACACTGCTAAAGTATGTTTAGTTTTCTTTACGTTTTAACTATTTTGTGTGGAATGGGGTGAGGGTGGGGCTCCTTATACCAGATGCACCCCAGAGGTCGAACTCAGGTCCTGGGGCTTGGGAGCAATCTCCTTTGCACAAAGAACCATGTGTGGGATAGGGTCTCACATTGGCCCATGCTGGTCCCGAACTAGTGACTAACAGCCTCAGGTGGACTGAGAAGCTCAGTGTTGACTCAGGAAGCTTCTGATAAGGCAGCTTCTGATAAGGCGATTCCCTTGTACCACTTCCTGACTTCAGGGGAACTGACCTGCGGATGGAATCTCCCATCCCCCAAACGCGCAACTTCCTGTCTACAAGACCCCAAGGCCCCACCACCGCTTGCTCCACATACATAGTCTCACTTCCCTGAGAGACTGCAAGCCCTTCTGATTACAGATCAGTTCTGTTTCTGGAGATGCCGGTCTTCCCTTCATTTCCAAATCCCTTTCTAACACTAACAACCCTCTACTCTCAGCCTCTCAAGTGCTGGAATTACAAGGGTGAGCCAGAAAGCTTCACTGGGGTTTTGTTTTTTTTAAGACTGAAGACTGCATTTCACTCACAGGCTGGCCTGGAAAACAGGGTCCTTCTCCTCAGACTCCCAAGGGCTGGAATTAAAGCACCTTTACCCTCTGAGCCATCTCGAAGGCCAGGATTCCTGTTAGCACTACACAGTTGCCTAACTCAACATGCTGCATTTGCTTCCTTCTCCAGAAATTGCCACTCCTCTCCTTCCTAATGAACTCTGGAAAAAGTGTCACCTAGCCTGCACATAGGCAAGCAATCTATTACTGAATCCATGACACCTTCCTAAGACAGGGACGGGAGACTTTTGATTGTGCTGTAATTAGAATATAACAGGCTATTTATGTGAGTGCTTGATGTACATATGAACTTTTCTCTCTTCCCTCCACCCTTGAAAATATTTATTTTTAAAATACTCTTTATTATATAAAACAAATAAACAGAAACATGATGGTCTTAAAGATTTGTTTTTAATCATTTGTATGGGGGGGAGGGGGGTATGTGCACGTGTGTGGGTACCCAAGGAGGTCAGAGGCATCAGATCCCCTGGAGTCACCACTGGTTTTAAGTCGTCTGATGTGGCTGTTGGGGACCTAACAGGCACATTGCGAAAGCAGCACCGAGCTCTGTCCAGCCCCTCACTTTCATTTGCAATGCCGTTCTCCCTTTATAACTAGCGGGTGGTGGCGGCGACTTCCCCTCAGGAAGTTCAGTCTCTGAACTTTCCTTCTGTGTCTCTCACGTTGCTTATGGAATGAATAAATGAATAAATGAGCGAGCCTGTGAGTACTCAGAGTCAACGGGCGCTTCCTGGCCGGTTTACTACTGTCAGGCATTCTGGGCATTCTATTATCAGACTCAGCAGGGGCAGGCAAACCTTTTCTGTAAAAGGTCAGCAGTAAGCACTTTTGGCTGGGCTGGTCATATGTTTTCCATGGGATACAGTCTGCCACTGTGCTATGAACACAACTATAGGAGATAGGTAAACAAGTGAGCACGTTTGTTTTCTGATACAGGTATGTTTACAGTAACTGACATTTGAATTTTACCTAGTTTTTTTTTTTTTTTTGCCAGAAAATTCATTTGATTTCCGCCCCCGCGCCCCCCACATCCCACCCATTAAAGACAGTAAAACTATTTTTAGTTCACAGCAGTAAAGGGCCCTAGAAGTCATCTGTTTTAAACGAACTTTGGCACCACGTAGAACGGAAGTTGAAGGATTGTCCTTTTCACTCTAGTGAAAACGCTTGCAGCTCCCTGGATTGGCCACTAGATGGTAATCTTTGCGAGCGCCTACCTCAGCCGGCGGTTCTTTGGCAAAGGGGACACATGGTACGTTTTCTAGGATGTGGTAGCATCCCTGTATTCGTACAGGTACACCGAAAACTTATCACAAACCATATTGGTAATTTTTCCCCTTTGCTTCTGTCTTTCATACCTGTTCATACATATTCCCTAAATTGTGACATACACAGTCGAGAAAACACAATCTGCGTCCTGAGGCGTCTGAGGTGACCAGTTTAAAGGTTTGGGACAACAATGTCTCTACATAGGGGTCAGTTAAAGCTTTAGGTGCTACAAGAGGCATCTGGAAACAGAGCCTACGCAAAATTCAGGTTAGCGAGCCGAACTCCTTCGTACCTTCAGAGGCTGTTTTTCCCAGGAGTGCTGGCAGTTCTGGCAACTTGGGAGGTTAATGCCAGAAATCACAAGTTTAAAGCCAGCTTGAACTGTATATATCCTGAGACACTTTCAAAACAGCAGCAGTAACAGCAGCGGCTATCTGAAATCATGCCTAGGTTTTGTGACGATCTACCCCTCTCTCCAAAACAGCCCCTTGTAATCTTCACACCATCTTTGTCTACTTTTGAGGATGTAGTCCAAGCTGACACCTCTCCACCACCTGCCCGGGAGTAGTGCCAATGCCCACTGTCTCACTGATGCGGGCCAGAGATATTATATGTCCTTGGAAGCAAAGGACAACCTTAGACAATGGGGAACCTCTGCTCACCTCCAAAACACAGAGGGAAATTTCAGGTAGGTGAAAACATTATTTAGAGCAACTTGAGTCTAGAATTCTGCTCTTTGATATTTATTTTTACTAATTTAATATTACATTTGTGTGTCTGTATGAAGATATGTGCACATAAGTCCAGGAGCTCTCTGAAGCCAGAGGTGTAGGATCTCCCGGGAACTGGAGTTAGAGTTGGCTGGGAGCCTCTGAACATAGGTGCTGGGAACCTAATCAGGGTCCTCTGCAGGAGTGGTATAGCACTCTCCACCTCTGAGCCAGCTCTCTAGCCTCTAGAACTCTGCATGTTATCACAGGGAAGATTTTAAAACACTTTAATATATCCTGGGTTTTTTAAATGGATGCGTCTTCTTGTTGACTAAAGGAACATATTTCTTTTGGCTAGCACCTTTAAGCGATGCTAACTGTATCATAAAGTCATGTTATAGACATGAATTCCCCAAGCAAGATTTGTGTACCCAGAAGCACCCTGCATTTTTAGCTTTCACTAACGTAGTGAATACATTTGGAAGTGCAAAGATCTCGCCACTTTCTGCCTTCTAATGTAATTCTTCCCAAACATATGAAAATGAGCCTATTTACATACATTCATCTGTAACACACATATATTAACTTATTGTAAGTTAATTTTCATTGTCTTCTCTATTGGGGTAAACTAATAGTTTGTTTTTAATGTGAGCTAGTAAATGACATTCTTCCTGAATTTCATTTTAGATTTGTTTGTTTTGTTTTGTTTTGGTTTGGTTTTTCCAGACAGGGTTTGTCTGTGTAACAGTCATGGCTGTCCTGGAACTGGCTCTGTAGACCAGGCTGCCCTCAAACTCACTGAAATCCACCTGCCTCTGCCTCCCAAGTGCTGGGATTAAAGGCGTGTGCCACCACTGCCCAGCTGTTTGTTTTAGTTTGAGATAGAGTCTCACTGTGTAATCCTGGCTCGCCTGGAGTTCTCTATGAGAAATGGTTAATTATATTTACTGTAATAAGAGACAAATGTAATATTTTATGTTAGATTCCTATTGATGGGGTAACAAACTATTATAAACTTAGTGACTTAGAACAATGTAACTTTATAACCATCTACAGTTCTGGTGAGCAGAGGCAAAAATGGGGTCCCCTTGATAGTAGGACTGAGTTCCTTCTGGAAGCTCTGGAGTGGGGATCTCTTTCTTTGCCTATCCCAATTTCCACATGTCTCCTGTGTGTCTTGGCTCATACCCACCCACCCCGTCTCTGAAATCATCAGGTACTTTGCAGTGACTCTGGCCCTTTTTCCTCCATGATCATCTCCTCTGCTCCCGCTTTCTTCTGATGAGGATCACTGTGATTACATTGGTCCCACCAGGATAATCTCCCTGAAAGATCCTAATTTAGTCACATTTGAAAAGTTCCTCCTGGCATGTGTCACTCACAGTCCATTTGCTGATCCCCTACCTGAATATCACAGATCTGTTTATAAAGAACATGCTTTTCGACTCATGATTCAGAAGGCTGGGGAAGTCCATGATCGGGTGGCTGAATGTGGAGAAGTCCTCTTGTTGGTAGGACTTTCTGCAGAGGTCCAAGGTGGAGCAGGACATTGCAGTGTGGGACAGAGCATTCCCACTCACATCTTTCCTCTGACAAAACCACAGTACTGTCAGATTAAGGTCCTCCGTGTGGCCTCATTTAACTTTTATTACTTTCCACAGAACTTTCAAATACCACAACTGGATTACGTTTACGTCCTCTCTATACCTCATGAGTCTATTTCAACATGAATTTTGGTGGACTCTGTAGACAGCATTTGTAAGGTGGCATGTATCGTTCTGGGGATTTGAACTTGGACATCTTCTAAGGGGCTTCTGTCTTCCACCACATCACTCTACTGTGATAAGATGAATAGCCATAGACAAAGCTAAAGCTCAGAGTTTTTGTCTTTCATCTCTGTCTCAGGTCGGGTAGATGTCTTCCTCGACCATGGCTTAGACTGAACATGTCCCAGTACAGCATCTAGAGTAGGTCTGAGGCCTTGCCAGACTGAGTGCTATCCTCAGAGCAGTTGTTGAAAAGACTGTGAGTTACAGAGCAATGTTGACACAGGACACTTACTGGAAGCTAGCTGGGTTGAAAATACTCCTTCATAGTTTTGTTTTCACCCTCTTGGCATCAGTGATATTTAGTTTTTTGGTTTTTATTGTCTTTCTTATACATCCTTCTCCTCTTATTCTTTGAGAGAGGGTCATCCTATTTAGCCGGTGACCTCAAACTCACAGTCCACCTGCCCTAGCCTCTACAGTGGCTGGTGTAGTGGTTTGAATGAGAATGGCTCCCATAGGCTCATGTTGGAGTGCTTGGTTCCTAGTTGGTGGACTGTTTGGGAAGGATTAGGAGATGTGGCCTTGCTGGAGGAGGTATGTCATTGGGAGTTAGCTTTTGAGGTCAGCCACACTAGGCCCAGTCTCTCTCCCTCTGCCTCCATCTTGCAGATAAGAAACAAGCTCTCAGCTACTGCTCCAGCACCACACCTGCCTGCCTGCCTGCTACAATGTTTCCTGCCATATGGTCATGGACTAACTGTTTGGAACTGGAAGCAAGCCCCAAATGAAATGCTTTCTTTTTTAAGTTTCCTTAGTCATGGTGTCTCTTCACAGCAACAGAACAGCAACTGAGACAGCTGGGATTGCAGGTGGATATGACCACACCCAACCCTGATGCTTTCCTTTTCAGGCACTAGTTTAAAATGCTTCGAGTTGTTTTGCTTTTTGGGATATATCTGAAATCACTGAGATTCTCTAGCTCCTGTGTTCCAAGAATCAGGACATGCTGGATGACAAGGGGGTTGGATGTGTTTCCAAGGCTCAAAGGAGTTTTGAGACATTCAACTTGGCTGAAGATACATTGGAACTTCTGGGTCATCCTGATAACTGGGGGAGGATGTGACAGAATAAAAATAAAGCAAAGTGGCCACCACTGAACAAGTGCTTTAAAATGCCAAGAGTTGTGCTATCCTTGTGCATATCACCCAATGTGATGATCACCACCACCCAGTGAGGCAGAGGTTTCCACCCTTGTTCCACAGGTTCCATTTTCAGGTGGTAGTAGCAGGCTCAGCGCACATGAGCTACTGCATTTGCAAAGATCTAGGGCAGAGGGTCCTCTGTAAACCAGTGTGTCCTGGTTTGTTTGTACTGCTATACAGAATGTCAGAGACCGTACAATTTATAATGAGCAGACAATTTATAATGAGCAGACATTTGTTGACTCACGATTCTGGAGGCTGATGAGAAACCTTCTTACTGCATCACAGAAGGGCAGAAGATCCCCTGTGGGTAGAAGATGTGGTGAGAGGCCAAATTCATCCTTTTTTGCAGGAATCCATTCCGTTGATAATGGGATTAATTGATTTATGAGAGCAGAGCTCTAATGAACTAATCATCCTCGAAGATGCTGCCTCTCCAGAGCGCAGCACTGATTAATGTTTTTTCTGGAACTCAGGACAAGTCTCACTCAGTGCCTGTGGCTCCTCCCAGTGCTCCTCCCCTTCCCCCTCCCAGGGCTGGGCTTCTGCTTCCCTTCCCCCAGCCTGGTCCCTACCCCTGTCTCTTGACCTCTTGGCCTCTTGGCCTGGGCCACCTCTCAGTCCGGAGCTCCTGTCTTGCTCTCCCTCCCCTTGTCTCTTCTCATGGTCTGGTTCAGTCTGCCGGCCATGCTCAGCCTGGACTCTTCCCTCTGCCTGCTTTCTCCCTATGTCTACAATAACAATCTTCTCCATACTTCAGGAGTAGTCATGTCTTCCGCATTTTATTTCTTTTTTTAAAATGCAGTTATGTTTTCCGACACTTGAACTTTGAGGGTCAGACTCAAACTGTAGCAATCGAGAATCTAAACATATCCAGGAACTAAAAAATACTACACAGAAGCTAAACCACAGCGCAGAATCTGTAAGAGCCTTTCTCCTCAACCTCAGTGAGATCTGCCTGCTGGCCAAGGAGTGGTGTTAAATTCACAGGGAGTTTTAGAATTATCCCTACAATGTCTTTCCTCTTGGGTGGGAGGAAGGGCAAAGCACGTTGATGTTTTCCTGACAGCAGACTTCTGCTTGAGCGGAGTTGGATGGAAAGACAGGGATGGGTGCTGTTAGTTTCAAAGTCTGCCGAATCTGCATCCAGCTCTGCACCATCAGTGATGTTCTAAGAACGGGGCACCCCTGACCTCCAATGCTATGTGCTGCTATGTGAGACCCAGGAGACATTGGAGAGAAGGATGCCCCTTGAATCTTAAGAGTTCTGGTATGTATATGCATATGCCAAAGGCCCATTTTTGTTTCTGCTATTTATTTCTTGCCATCGGGGGAGACTGGGAGGGGATGGGGCAAGGGGCCCATCTCACTTGAGAAAGTCTGGGTCTGACAGCTGAAGGGTCCCAGAGCAGCCAATATACCTTGCCTCTTCTCTCTGTCCATTCCAGTTGTCTGCTTTTGATTGACAGAGGCATCTGGGAGCTAAAAATATCCTACTGGCCAAGTGCTCCTGATTTCAGCTCAAGCTGAACATGACTGCAGTCCAGAACATAGCACATGCAGGGAGTATCTTCAAACAGGTTTTCAAAACCCATCAGGCTCCGCGTCAGGACCACACGAGCCTGTGGTCATTTCCTGTCTTGGCGTCTTTTCTGGGAGGTGAATGAGACCTTTGTCAGGTCGGGTCGTTTGCCTTTTCCCTCCAGGAACAGTGGTGGAGGGGGAGGTGAGGACCTAGCTGCCCAGAGGAGTGGGGAGGGGAGGCAGCCTGTCCATTTATAGACCTGCTCTCTGGGACGACCGAGGTGCTAAATAGCACCAAGGACAAGAGGCTTGGCTCAGTGCGAGCCACCCCACTGCCCGGGCTGACGGAGTCGGAGATGACAAGAGGCAGCATGGAGAATGTGGAGGTCTTCACTTCGGAAGGCAAAGGCAGAGGTCTGAAGGCCACGAAGGAATTCTGGGCTGCGGACGTGGTCTTTGCTGAGCGGGCTTATTCTGCAGTGGTTTTCGACAGGTATGGCATGCGGGGAGTGGCCTTCTCCACTGCTGCTTTGACTGGTGCCAAGCTCTCAGGTGCAGGCCCCCAAAGTCAGCAGGGGAAGGAATCCAGTTCATGGGGTCCTCGATTGGTGATGAAAATTTTATTACATTTATTTAGGGGTGTGTGTGCAGAACACACACCTGCCGCAGCGTGGAACACACACCTGCCGCAGTGCGTGTGGGAAGGCCAGAGGATAGTTTTCCGTGTCGGTTCTCTCCTTCTACCATGCAGGCTCCAGGGATTGAACTCAGGCCGTCAGGCTTGTTGGCAAGCACCTTCAGCTGAGCCATCTTGCTGGCCCTTCAAATTGCACTTCTTCTTCTTCTTCTTCTTCTTCTTTTTTTTTTTTTTTTTTTTTTTTTTTGGTTTTTTGAGACAAGGTTTCTCTGTGTAGCTTTGCGCCTTTCCTGGAACTCACTCTGTAGCCCAGGCTGGCCTCGAACTCAGAGAGAGCCGCCTGGCTCTGCCTCCCAGTGCTGGAATTAAAGCGTGCGCCACCACCGCCCGGCCCAAATTGCACTTCGGATCGCTCTGCTGGTATTTCTTTTCTGTAGGGAGTCGTTGCTTCTGACTCTTTGTGGCCCCTATCAGAGTGGCAGAGCTGAGCAGGGGCCTCTAGGCACTTTATCCTAATCACAGAGAACATGTCTGAGAGACTGTGAGGGGTGGGGGTGGGGTGGATGGGTGTGGTGCAGTGGGAAACATTTTCTTACAAAAAAAAAAAAACAACAAACCCCAACTTACTTTTAGTTTCTTTGGAAATACAAGCGAGGCTAAATAAACCTGTATAAACCCATTATAAGTCTGTATAAACCCGTTAGAATATAAAACATTTGTTGGAACTTTAAGAAATTAGCTTTAATTATTAACAACACAAGAATCCATTTACTTCCAAATATTAGAGTCTTGCCCAGTGTACCTCAGGGGTAACTTGTGCTTTACTTTAAATCAGCTTTTTCCAGAACATTCTTATGTTATTTCATACATTGATTTGCACTGAGCAAGCTGGTTAGCCACAGTTTGTTCGTTTAGGTTTTTGCTGTTGTTGTTGTTGTTTTTGTTTTGCTTTCGTGAAAGTCTGTCAGCTTAGAGCTTGCTTTTTCCTTTAAACAATGTTCTGGGGCTGGAGAGATGGCTCAGTGGTTAAGAGCACTGACTGCTCTTCCAGAGGTCCTGAGTTCAATTCCCTGCAACCACATGGTGACTCACAACCACTTGCAATTAGATCTGGTTCCCTCTTCTGGCCTGCAAGGACACATGCAGGCAGAACACTGTATACAAAATAAATAAATCTTTTTTTTTTTTTTTTTGGTTTTTCGAGACAGGGTTTCTCTGTGTAGCTTTGCGCCTTTCCTGGAACTCACTTGGTAGCCCAGGCTGGCCTCGAACTCACAGAGATCCGCCTGGCTCTGCCTCCCGAGTGCTGGGATTAAAGGCGTGCGCCACCACCGCCCGGCAAAATAAATAAATCTTAAACCCCCCCCCCCCCCAATGTTCTGAGTCTATCCTTGTGAGGACAGTAAGTCTACAGATCTTCATTTGTTTTTAAAAATTGCGTGTGTGCTCCTGCACGTAGGTGTGCATGTGCTAGTATGTACATATGGAGGCTAGAGAACAATTTCTGGAGTCGGTTCTCTCCCTCTGCTCCATGGGTTCCAGGGCTTGAACTCAGATCCTCGGCTTTGGCAGTGGGACCTTTACCTGCTGAGCCATCTCGCTGGTCCTGATACATCTTGTAAATCCCCAGATATCTAGTTATTTTAACTATGTGTAGAGCTTTCCATATTGATCCATGAACTACACGGGATATCCTGTAGTAATACTTCTGTAAATATTCAAGCCTATAAATATATGTACAACATTTACTCATCTATGTTCCAATCAAGACACATTTGATGAGTTCCTATTTCTCATAAAATCAAATATTCCTGCAATTCAAATGTGTTCCAGTATCCACAGGTACACGGTGTGATGATTCTTCTCTAGGCCATCGGTGTTCACAGGTACAGAGTGTGATTCTTCTTTAGAGCATCAATGCCCACAGGTACACAGTGTGATTCTTCTCTAGGCCATCAGTGCCCACAGGTACACAGTGTGATTCTCCTCTAGGCCATTGGTGCCCACAGGTACACAGTGTGATTCTCCTCTAGGCCATTGGTGCCCACAGGTACACAGTGTGATTCTCCTCTAGGCCATTGGTGCCCACAGGTACACAGTGTGATTCTTCTCTAGGCCATTGGTGCCCACAGGTACACAGTGTGATTCTTCTCTAGGCCATCGGTGCCCACAGGTACACAGTGTGATTCTTCTCTAGGGCATGTAACTAGAAGGGGCTTGCTGTTTTCATCTTTAAAAGGGTCTGTCAAAGCTATATTCCCATTTCCCTACCACCCTGTCTACACGGAGCTATCTAAATTTTAAAATAGTACTTAACCCTTATTTAAAAACAAGCGAACAACCCATTAGAATGGCGGTATTTTCTGAGCCACAGTGGAGTGACCTGTCTGGTGTTTGTGTGGCTTGAATGAAGACGCCCTCTGATGAGCTGGGCAGGTGAGTGGCTGCAGTGACCGCTGTTGTGGGGTGAGTCCTTCAGAGATAGCTGGTTAGCATTTACATTCTCTTCCCCACCACCCCACCACAAGGCCTTCCAAGACCTTCAGGAAAAAAGGCTGTGAACCAGGGAATGTGGCTCATTGCCATCCAAGGAGTAATCAGGAGCCCAAGTGACATGAATAGCATTTCAGAGAAGTGTGTGTGTGGTGTGTGTGTGTGTGTGTGTGTGTGTGTGTGTGTGTGTGTGTGTTTTGTTGTTTTTGTTTTGCAAAGATGGTTAAATAAGTGTCTTTGGAATTAACATTTAAAAGCCGCAAAGGTTGAAGTAATTTAAACCGTCACTACCTACACCACCATCACCACCATCACTACCTACACCATCATCACCATCACTATCACCACCATCACCATCATCACCATCACTACCACCACCATCACCATCATCACAAGCACTATCACTACCATGGCTATCATCATCATTGCCACCTTCACCACCGTCACCATCATCACAAGCACTATCACCACCATCACCACCACTACCACCACCATCACCACCATCACCATCATCACAATCACTATCACTACAATGGCTATCATCATCACAATCAATATCACCACCATCACCATCATCACAATCACTATCACTACCATGGCTATCATCATAAATTGCCACCTTCACCACCATCACCATAATCACAATCACTATCACCACCATCACCATCATCACAATCACTATCACCACCGTCACCATCATCACAATCACTATCACCACCGTCACCATTATCACAATCACTATCACCACCGTCACCATCACAATCACTATCATCGCTATAGGCATCATCACCCCCTGACAGGGAAGAGCTCATCACTGAACCATTCTCCTGGCTGAGTTTCCCACACTAGACTAGATTTTATAATTTGCTTTGTTTATTTAAGAGCTCCTGTGGCTCAGGCTTGCCTCAAACTCACCCTATGCTGAGGCTGGCCTTGAGTTCTTGGTCCTCTGGACTCTACTTCTCGGGTTCTGGGATTATGGACTATGCTACCACACTCGGCTTATAATTTGCTTTTAAAATTGTTACTTCTTTTCACTCTGCTTCTTACAAATTTTAGCTTAAAAAATATTTAACCTCACTAAAAGATGTCAGGCTCTCAAGTGTTTTCTGGGCATGCCTAGATTCTTTTAAACCCTTGACACTGAATTGTCATTGCTTTTAAGCGGCAGGGTCCTGGAAGTTCTGTCTAGAGACGAAGAGGGCGATCGATTCTCCAGGCCCTTCCCTATGTGCTGAGGGAGACTCGGTGAGGTACTGTGCACAGAATCAGGCCACAGCAGGGAATGGACTCACATGACCCAAAGAGCTTACGGTCTGAAACTCTGTGGGTTGTAGTGGGCTAAAGTGCAGCAAGAGAGGGGTCTAAGCTAGTAAAATGGAGCTTATGCTGATTAGTATTTTAATTTAATATCAAATATAAGAAAGGCACAGCAATGATGACTATGGGCAATGCTAAGAACCCCAAATTTCAATTCTCCCTCCTTCCCTGAGATAAGGTTTTACTATGTAACCCATGTTGTCCTCCTGCCTCTGCTTCCTAAGTGCTCTACACCTAGTTCAATTGTGTGTGTGTGTGTGTGTGTGTGTGTGTGTGTGTGAGTGTGTGTGATGTGCACATAAGTGCCGTTGCCCAGGAGGTCAGATGAAGGCTTCAGACTTCCAGGAGTGGAGTTATAGGTGGTGGTGAGCCACCTGACATGGATGCTGGGAACCAAACTCTGGTCTTCTGCAAGAACAGTAAGTACCCTTAACTCCTGAGCCATGTCCTCAGTCCTCTCAACTTTCCCCATCAATGATAATAATAATAATAATAATAATAATAATAATAATAATAATAATAATAAATAATGTTCCAGGTGTCTTGAATGTAGAGTTAATTTGGCCTCTGGTTCTCCATGAATCCTAAGCCAGGGAAACATCTACAAGTGGAAGGTCAAGGTTTGTGTGGATGTGCATATGTCATTTTCATTTCCAAGGGGAAAGTCAATAGCTTTCATTGCTTTCAAATGGTCTTCAATAAAATTTTTCATTCATTTTACACATCAATCAAAGATCCTCCTCTTTCCCTTCTCCCACCTCTTTTAAATTCTTTTTCTTTTTTTTTCCTGTGCTACAGGGTGAACCCAGTGCCTGCACATAGTAGGCAAATGTTATACCACTGACCTATATCCCAACCCCGCCCCCACCCCCCTTTTTTGTTTTTACCAGACAGAGTTTCTCTGTATAGCCCTGGCTGTCCTGGAACTCACTCTGTATATAGATCAAGTTGGCCTCAAACTCACAGAGAGCTTCATGCCTCTGCCTTCTGAGTGCTGAGATTAAAGGCATATGCCACTACCACTCAGCATCCCTTCCAAATTACTCTGGTTAAGAATTGAAAGTACCTGCCGGGTGGTGGTGGCGCACGCCTTTAATCCCAGCACTCGGGAGGCAGAGCCAGGCGAATCTCTGTGAGTTCGAGGCCAGCCTGGGCTACCAAATGAGTTCCAGGAAAAGGCGCAAAGCTACACAGAGAAACCCTGTCTCGAAAAACCAAAAAAAAAAAAAAAAAAAAAAAAAAAAAAAGAATTGAAAGTACCCAGTGGGGCTTGTGCATATTTCTATGTGTAGGTAAAATGAAAAGGAGGAACATGAGAAAAGTTGAATACTTTCAAAGAAATTGCTGTCAGTCAGGCTATTTTTGAAAATCAAACCAGTTATGAGCTTTCTTAGGCCCAGTGGGGACAGCTGGGTTTTTATCGGCGTGTTCTTTGTAAGCCTGTGGGAGAGACAGGATCAGCCCTGCCATACACAGTACACATGTGGCTTCTAATCTGGCAACAGCTGGTGAGTGGGTGGGTGGGGGCAATCATCGTTATAAATAGAAATAATTTAATAACAGGATTAGAGAAATTCTTGAGCAATTAGTTCAGAAAATGAGGTAAGTGTTTACTAAATCATTAGGTTTCTCTCTTCAGTGTTTAAACTTGTTGAGAATAACTGTGATAGATTTAGAATTATGCCTTTTATTTGGCCATGCTTGGGTGTAGAGACGAGATGTGTTGACATACCACACAAACTGTTGTGAGTTATATTGCTAAACTTTACTAAATAATAGAAGTTTGTGAATAATTGACATTTTATTTTATTACCAGCTTTTGGAGACAAGTCTTCTAGGGCTCAGGCTGGCTTTGAACTCTGTGTTCAAGAAGGCAGCTTTGAGCCACTGGTCTTCCTGCCTCTACCTCCAAATGCTGGGCTTACAGGTGTGTGCCACCATGTTCGACCCTATTCTTTAATATTTTGAGACAGGGTTTTACTGTGCAGCACAGACTGTCCAGGAACTCTAGATCCTGCTGCATTTGCCTCCCTAGTGTTTGGGGTCACAGACTAGCAATGACTGCCTTTAAAACCTAGAAAAAAAAATGACAAATTCCTGGCAGAATGCGGTCACTTTTCCTCATTCCCTCCTGTGGGTGTGACATGAACTTAGAATGAGGGGTGTCAGCTGGAGAGCAGAATGTGTCCAGGTGTGACTATGGGTGTGAGCATCATCTCACACCTGTGAGAGCTGTTGTGGAGCAAACCCTGAGAGCTGTGGTATAATTTTCTTACTTGTGTGTGTCTGTGTGTCTCTCTCTGTGTGAATGTGGGTGCATCCATGTCGTGATAACACATGTGGGAGTCAGCTATCCCGATCTGATTCCAAAGTGAACTCCTCTGCCCAGCTGTTTCCTAGTGTTCGTCAAGAGGACAGCCTTCGGGCACATCTGGTTTGGGGGCTGCTTCTCTAGAAAGCACCCTTCCAAAGTCAGCGACCTCTTCAGATGCTGTAGCCGGAGGGGCCTGGGGACCACTGCCTTTGGCATGTGTTAGAAGGGAAGACTTTGGGTTCATCTACATGCTGGCACATTTGGAAAGGATGGTTTGGAAGAGCAGCCATTTGTGGGCACATTTTGGGAGAGAGGTCTTCAGTTTTGCCATATGTTGGTGTGTCTCAAAAGAATGGTTCTCTAATGCTGCTTTCTGGTTCTCAGAATTAATTGTTAAAAAATATTTATTTTAGCTTTATGTGTGTGTGTGGATACCCACAGAGGCCAAAAAAAGAGTGTTAGATACCTGACCTTGTGGTTACAGGTGGTTGTGAGTCATCCAGTGATATGAGTGCTGAGAACTGAACTTGGGTCTTCTGGAAGAGCCAGTAAGTGCTCTTAACCACTGAGCCGTCCCTCCAGACCCATTTAAAACTTTCTTAGTATATTCCAGAGCAGTGTTCACAGGCATGACTTTTAAAGGAGAGACTAAGAGCAGATGCCCCCTCCCCCCATCCCCCCCCCCCCCCCGACAGACAGGACCTTCTCTGTGGCTGCTGGCGCTTTCTCCATCATTTCCCTTTCTCTTTGTGACCGACACTCTTCCTTTGGTTGGAATTTCATTGTTTCTTTTGGCTTCTTTGATTTTATTTTTTTCTGTTCTCCCAGGAGCTGTTGTGAGGCTTGTTTCTCTTGCTTCAGCTTTTCTTTCCCTGAGCTGTTCTACTGCACGGAGTCCTGGCTTCCAGAGACTGCTGAGGCACGCTCTTCCAGATGAGGGGTGATGTGTGGTGGAGTGTCAGTTGAACTTGGTCTTTTTACATCATCTTGCTGTAGAGCCTTCCTGGTAATTGCTCTGACTTCCATAAGTGGACTTTGCCCCTGTACTGCTGTAAGGATGCTGTGTGGAGAACCCTAAAATTGGGGAGATGCTCCCTCTGGCTCCTGGCATCTCTCTTCTGTTCTGGATAGCATCTCTTTTCTGCTGCTGCCACTGACATCATCTTTTGTAGCTGGAGAGTTTTCTCTCTGGTTTGCGCCAAACCCTGGCAGTCCGACAGCCCACTTATAAAATAAACACACAGACGCTTTTATTATTTAAACTGTTTGGCCTAATGGCTCAAGCTTCTAGCTATCTAGTTCTTACATTTTAAATTAATCCATTTCTATAAATCTATACCTTGCCACGTGGCTCGTGGCTTACTGGCGTCTTCACATGCTGCTTGTCATGGTGGTGGCTGGCAATAGCTCCCTCACTCAGCCTTCCACTTCCCAGAATTCTCCTCTCTCCTTGTCCCGCCTACTTTCTGCCTGGCCACTGGCCAATCAGTGTTTTATTTATTGACCAATCAGAGTAATTTGACATACAGACCATCCCACAGCAATCTTTAGTGGCTGTGTGGGAACTCCTAGGAAGCACTGTTAGTGAGTTTTTCTGGGTTGCTACTTATCTGCTTAGTGTCACTCTTCTGGCTTGTGGAAGTTGGTGTTTTAATAAAAGTGATGCTAAAAATAGTCAGGGATGTGGGGGTGGGTGGGTGGGGATGGCTCAGTGGAATAAATGCTTGCTGCATGTGCATGAGGACCTGCGTTTGAATCCCCAGCACACATGTGAAAGGATGGGACAGTCCTTTGGCTCTTGCAGGGAGTGGAGACAGGAGCATCCCCAGTGCTGGCTGAGCATCCAGTCTACACGAAACAGTGAGTTCCAGGTACAGTGAGAAATGTCTCAAAAAGTATGATGGAGAACAACAGAGGAGGACACTGGATGTTAAACTCTGTCTTTCCATGCAACATACATGCATAACACACACACACACACACACACACACACACACATACACACACCCCACAATACTGGCCATGGTAACACCTGCCTATAATTCCAATATTTGGGATATTAAGGCAAGAGGACCACACATTTGAGACCAACTTGGGCTTCATAGAGAAAAACAAACAAACAAACAAACAGGACAAGACTAACAAAGCCAGACAAACAGACTGTCCTTATGCTTCAACAAGGACGCTGTACTGCCTAATTGGTGCCTAGGTTTATAACAGGCAGTACAGACCTGGCCCCAGAAATGCCTCAAAGATTGACAAGGACCAGATCAAGACTGCATCAGGCAGCTGCATGTGCTCACCTACTCTGATGGTTCCTTTCCACAAATGCCTGCTGTGACTGACTCCCCTTTGCCTAAAGGATAAGGGTGCAGTCCTGAGGGTGGCCGCCCCCAGCCTCTGCAGTTTGGTCATCTCTCAACATTGTTCCCCAGAACAGGGCATCCTATGGGCTCCCCTTCCAACAGGTGCCTGCATGCCACCTGTTCCCAAGCCTTTGACTTCCATCAATACCTCTTCGCAGAAGACCTTGACCTCTCTGGGTACAAACTCAGCCCACCTTAGACAGTTAGAACAATGCCTCTTTGCCATCTTGTGGATTGAGTTTCTGGATGTCTTGCCTCCCCCGACCTTGGTGGAAATAAAGTCTCCCTTCCTTGATTCTTATTGCAATTCACCTCCATCTTCATACATGTTTATGTACCAGCTCATCCTGGGGTCTACTAGGAAGCAACATCTACGTGTTATTTATCTTTAAATACCCCCTGTGATGATTTGAATGAGATGTTCCCCATATTATCGGACATTTAAATACTTGGTCCCAGTTGGGGATGCGGTTTGAGGATGCTTAGGAAGCCTGGCCTTGCTGGAGGAAGTATGTCACTAGAGGAAGATTTTGAGAGCTTGAAGACTTGCTCCATTTGGAGTTCACTTGTGGTTCTAAATGTGAGCTCTCGGCTGCTGCTCCAGTCACCATGCCTGCCTGCTGCCATGCTTCCCACTGCAGTGGGGATGGGCTCTTGTTCTTCTGGAATGGGCTTTGGGTATGTTAGATAAATATCTACCAATTGAGCTACATCTCCAGCACTGAGGCTGGGTTTTTAAGCAGGTTGGAGACACAGAAGCATTGGCTCAGCCCTTTTGGCTCCAGGGTATTTTTGCAGGGGTGTTCATCCACCGTGCAGACACCTTGTCTCTGCATTTATCTGTTATGGCTCGTTATTCCCATACAAGGAGTGGCACACAGCTGCCATTCTACTGCTCTTGACTCTGACAGATGACAGACCCCAGGACAGGGCTGCAGGGTGAGGAGTGACTGGAGACATTCCTCTAGGGCAGAGAGTACTCCAGGCCTCTAGCAAAGCGGTGCCTGCCCCGTATTCTGGGAGCCTTGGCCGGGAGCAGGGACTTATGAGACCAATATCCCTGTGAAGACAGCGATCACTAGCACTCTAAAGAGCATATTAGAAAGAGAGTAGCAGGGCTGGGGAGGTGGCTCAGCAGTTAAGAGCTCTAGCTGATCTTCCGTAGGTTCTGGGTTCAATTCCCGACACCTGCATGGTGGCTTACAGCAGTCTGTACAACTCTAGTTCCAGGGGGCCTGACACCCTTTTCTGACCCCTGTGAGCACCATACACACACCTGCTACACAGACACACATGCAGGCAAAACATCCATACATGTAAATATACAAAAAGTTAGGAAGAATGGCTGGAAGCATCACTTTGAAAGCTGTGGAGTTTGGTGAAAATGAGAATTACTACCTCCTGTAAGCAGAAGTTAGGGATGGAGGATGAGCCTCGCTGAAGGACACCCGGCTGGAGTGAGCGTTCTTTCTTCTGGAATCCAAAAGGAATCTGGGAACCCGGTGTCTTCTGGACACTCTCCATCACTGGGGGATAAGGTAGCGGTGGTGGTATTCCTGTCAGGAAGTGTCCTTGTTCCCAAATAGAGGTTCCCCCTACCCAACTGTCTTCCTTTCCCATGGCTGCCTGAGAATGTGAGGGCACTGGAGGAGAGAGAACTTGAATTCCCTGGCCCAGTCTTGTCTTGGGACATGGGATGGGCAGGGTGGGATGATGTGTGGAGAACTTGTGCCCAGAGCACATATATAATATATATATATGAATCACATATATAGTATGTTGTAGCAAATGTAACCTTAACTTTTCATCATCATACAGAAATCCATACTAGTCCAAAATGTTTTGGAGACTTGTTGTTGCTTCTCTAGTCTAAAAAGAGATACAGGGATAAAGGAATAGCTCAGTAGGACTGAGAAGTTTTATAATTGTTGCTTTATGCCATGTGGTCATCTTAAGATGGTGAACTCAGCCAGGCGGTGGTGGCGCACGCCTTTAATCCCAGCACTCGGGAGGCAGAGTCAGGCGGATCTCTGTGAGTTCGAGGCCAGCCTGGTCTACAGAGCGAGATCCAGGAAAGGCGCAAAGCTACACAGAGAAACCCTGTCTCGAAAAAACAAAACAAACAAACAAAACAAACAAACAAGATGGTGAACTCACAAGGCACATACTCTTTAACTGTAGTAAAGATGGCTGCAGTCATGTTGCTGCTTATATTTTGATGATGGAGGAGACCCAGATGGTTGCTATTTAAGACATATTTTCCTAAGTAGATCTATTTCTTAAATAAGAGTTGAATCCAAGTTACATACACAATATATTCTAAACCAGAGTTGAGTCACATATGCAGTATGTTGTGGCAAATTAAAATTCCTATGTGTAGGTTTTAACTACAAGCCATTTGCTGTAAGTTTTTAACCAAATTTTGTTACAGGTTTTACAGATTCTTTTAACCACACCCAGCGAATTTACAAATCTCAAGATAAAGACTGTTTACACAATAGTCTTAAGAGATTTCTGGAGAGCAAAGATGGAGATCCAAGATTCAAGAGTGGAAAGTTGTAGCGCCTTAGAGATAAGAGACTTTGGGCTCATTTGCTTGTGCGGTGGCAGAAGCTGTTACAATCTGCAAGAATTTGGAACTTGAATGTGCCGTCTCTGGCCATCGAGTTATACTAAGGCCTAGCCATTTTCAGTAAGACAGTGAAGTGAGGCATTAAGAAAATCTCTGGCCGGGCGGTGGTGGCGCACGCCTTTAATCCCAGCACTCGGGAGGCAGAGCCAGGCGGATCTCTGTGAGTTCGAGGCCAGCCTGGGCTACCAAGTGAGTTCCAGGAAAAGGCGCAAAGCTACTCAGAGAAACCCTGTCTCGAAAAACAAAAAAAAAAAAAAAAAAAGAAAGAAAGAAAATCTCTGACCCTCTCCCCACCCCACCCCCCTTCTCCCCTGCTCACCAACACCTGAGGCAGGTGGGAGAGCTGGCCCTGAGGTCAGAAGGGCAGGACAGCTGCCTCTACCCCCCACAAGCTGCAACACTCTGGAGAGCAGGCTTTGCACCCCTAGGCAACACAGTAAAGCCAATCCTGTTGGCGGAGGTGTGGGTGAACCAGCCTCAAAGTTGTGAGCGTGAGAGAACTGTCCCCATTACTCATCTGTCATGTGGCAGCATGGGCGGGAGAGACATGTGCCTCCTCCCCATCAAAGCCTGAGGCAGGTGGGAGAGTGGCCCTGAGGTCTAAGAGCAGGAGAGCTAGCCCTGCCCCTCATGTGCTGCGGCCTCCATGCCACGCCTGGGCAACACAGTAGAGCTGGCCTTGAAGATGTAGATGCAGGAGATCTGACCCTGAGGACATGAAAGCCAGAGAACTGTCCCTGACCCTTGCTCACTGATGCAAAGGTGAACTCGCTAAGGCAATGCAGAAGAGCTCACCCTAGTGGTGAGGACAAGGGAGAGCCCAGAACCAGGGCTATGGATTGGCCCACCCCAATATCCACCCCATCTGTGGTCTGCTGGGTCCAAAGCTGCAGGATTTCCACAACACAGGGCAACAGCAGGATAGCCAAGGAGAGTCCCAGTGAGGGCCCGGCATCGATAGTGTAGCAGAAACCAGAGGCCTGGAACCCGACCAGTGACTCTTTGATATGAACACTCGCAAGTAAAGATGTAAGGACTAAAGGGTTTATTGTGTGACTCACTATGACACACTACAGCCCCCCCCTTTTCTTTTTTCTCTTAAATTTTATCTGGGGGTAGAGGTGCGGATACACAGGGACGGGAAACGAATCGAGATGCATGATGTGAAAGACACAAAGAATAAATAAAATAATAAGATAAAAGAATAAATAAAAAGTTAAAAAAGGTACTTTAAACATTAAAAAAAAAGAAGAAAATTTCTGCATTCGAGAAAGGAATTGAGTCCAAAGAGAAAAGGAGGAATGGTCACAAACTGCCATAGGGAGAATTAAGCAGCTAAGAGACAGAGTAGCCATAAGGGACAAGGAGGAACAAGCCGGAACTCCACCCACGGGAGCCACCAGGGGATAGAGAAGCTATGCAGCTTAGCAGGCAGCTCCTAGGGGGAGCTTGTCATGGACAGGTCCAGAGTGCACGAAAAGAGATAGAGCAGGTAGCTCCATGGGGAAGTGGGCAAGGAGAAGACAGAAGACCCAAGAGCCTGTGGAGAAGCTGTGGAATTTAGTAGGCAGCTCCTCGGAAGACGTGAGGAAGTTCCAGGAAGGAGCAGAGGGGGTAAGTGCCATGGTAACAAGAATTTCAATCTTGTGCATCCTCAAGTGGACTGAGAGACTTGTCAGAGAGAAATGTCCCAAATCTCCAAAGACAGGCATCCCTTTCTATGTGATCGGGGTTTAGCAGGGCAAGAGGAAGCTTCCTGGCACACCAGTGTGGCTTTCATAGTAACAAAACAAAACAAAACAAAACAAAACAAAACAGGGACACTTACCCAGTAGAAAAGGAGAGACCCGTGGTTAGAGCAGGTAGAGGAGGAGACAGCTGGGGAGGAGCAAGTGTCTTAGAATTGCCTGTGTGGTGGGGATCGAAGGCGCATGGCAGGGAGATACCCATGTGATGGGTACCCTAAAAGGGGGTAGAAGAGAGATGCCCACCTGGTGGGCGGTCCAAAAGGGCATAGTAGACAGAGAGGCCACTTACTGAATAGGCGAGGAGAGGTGGATGGATAGTTAAGGTGGAGGGAAGACACGGTTGAAGAAGCAGACTCTAGAATCAAATCTGGTGGTGGCAAAACCCAGCAGAAGCAAATGATCTGTACGTACCTTAGGAGAGTCAGGTCAGCAGCTTGGTTCAGAGCGGCCGAGTTCCTTGGGGAGGCACTGAAGCCATTCCCATGGTTTTGGCACCAGATGAAGGAGAAAGAGAGAAAGGAAGGAAGGAAGGAAGGAAGGAAGGAAGGAAGGAAGGAAGGAAAGGGAAAGGAAAGGACATGACTGCTCCTAGATATGGCAGAGAAGAAAGTTTATTATCGATGAAAGTAGAGTGTAGCAGAGACAAGGACATCTGGGAGAGTCTAGAGTGGTCATGACTGAGCCATGTGGGGAGAGGGGGAGGGAGGGAGAGGGAGGAAGGGAGAGGGTGACAGGGGAACCATGTGCAGCAGCCTGGAGGTCAAAGGTACAAAGAGGGGCGGGTAACCAGAATGTCTGGATTATGTGCGAAAGAGCCTCTCAGGGAAAGGCAGCCGGGCCCCTGGACTGGAGAGTTCAGGGTGGAGGGTGGGGTATGCCAGCCATACTCTGTAACAGGTAGGGACTGAGGGATGCTGGGAGAATCTGGAAGTCAGGTCCGGTTTGATAGGTTTAACAGTCACCTCAGCCGTTTGTCCCTGGATTGAAACTTAACAATGTCCTGGTTTCATTTCTGTTCCTGTGATAAAATACCTTGACAAAAACAACACGGAGGAAGAAGGGTTTGCATGGCTTAAAAACTGCGTCATTTCAGGAAAACCAAGGCAGGAACTCAATCCCATCACAGTCAAGTGCAAAGAGAGAGTAAACACATCTTTGCTTTCAGCTAGCAGGCTTCTCTTTTATTCTGTTCGGAACCCACCCCTCCACCCCCACTAAGGAATGATATCATACACAATGGTTACGTCTCCTTACATCAATTCATTATCAAGATGTCCTCCACAGACATTCCCAAGGGCCAGCCTGATCTAGTCAATTCCTCATTGAGACCCACTTCCAGATGATTCTGCATTGCGTCAGGTTGACAGTTCAAATTAACCAGCACAACGAGGACATATTCTTGAGCGGGTAGGGATCTTGATTCACGGCTTAGTGAGTGACTGTAAATGCTCCCCAGTTTCTCAGCCATGGGTGAGAACCTCAGGGATCTACCCACAGCTTTCTCCTGGTCAAAGTGACTCTGAAGACATTTGGGTCACGCAGCTGGAACTTATTTCTAGGGATATAACATAGTGACAGTTCGTGGCAAGCAGATCATTTTGTAGCTGTGCTCTATTCAAAGAGTATTAAGTCAGTTCATGGGCACCTAGAGGCAATGCCAGTTAAGGCGCGTTCCTTCCGTCTGTGTCAGCCTGGGAAACTTTGTCCCAGTAAGCCACAGGTTGTGTGGACCAGAGAAATGCAGGGCAGAACACCTGGTTCATCCTCGGTACAGGCAACACATACAGACGTCAAAAGCACTTTGTAGTTGGAATAGGAAGATCAGAAATTCAAGGTCACTTATGTAGTCAGTTGGAGGTTAGCCTGGGCTATATGAGACCCTGTCAAAAACAAAACATGAGCCGGGCGGTGGTGGCGCATGCCTTTAATCCCAGCACTCGGGAGGCAGAGCCAGGCGGATCTCTGTGAGTTCGAGGCCAGCCTGGGCTACCAAGTGAGTTCCAGGAGAGGCGCAAAGCTACACAGAGAAACCCTGTCTCAAAAAAAAAAAAAAACCAACCAAACAAACAAACAAACAAAAAAAACAAAAACAAAACAAAAAAAATAAAAAAACGAAACAAAACACGAGGTGGAGAGATGGCTCAGCAGTCGAGAGTGTGTACTACTTTTGCAGAGGACCTAAGTTCAGTTTCTAGTACCCACATCAGGTGGCTCACAAATGCCTGCAACTCTCTAGCTCCAAATGATCTGATGTCATGCTACCTGAATTATAGTGCACGTACTCGAATAGAGGTACACACACACACACACACACACACACACACACACACATACACACACACACACACACACACACACACACACACACACACACACAATTTCTCAAAAAGCAAAGATAAGAAATGAGCAGCCATTGTAACAATGAGAAAATGGGGCTGTAACACTTCTGGTTTCCAGGGGAGCATTCCAGGTTTGGTTTGCTTTTGCTTTTGACAAGGTCTCACCCACCGGAGGTATGGCGTTCAGGGGAGAGGCAGCCAGAGTGGGTACTCCTCTTTGATCATGTGGGACCAAGGAATTGAACTCAGCCATCAGGCTTATGTGGTGATATATTGTGTACCCCAATAAGCTTACCTGGGGATCAGAGGACAGAGCCAGCTACTAAATTAGACACAGAGGTCAGACAGTGGTGGCACACACCTTTAATCCTAGGAAGTAATATGGCAGGACACAGAAAGGTATGTAAGGCGTGAGGAAACAGGAACTCGCTCTCTTGAGGTTGAGGATTTCCTAGAGGTAAGCTGGTGGCTGGCTGTTCTGCTTCTCTGATCTTTCAGATTTCACCCTGTCTCTGGGTTTTTTATTTTTATTTTTATTTTATTTATTTATTTATTTATTTATTTATGTCGGAGCTGAGGACCGAACCCAGGGCCTTGCACTTGCTAGGCAAGCTCTCTACCACTGAGCTAAACCCCAACCCCAGGGTTTTTTATTTTTTGAGATTAGTGTTACAGACTTAGTAGCAGGTGCCTTCATCAGCCGAATCATCTCACCAACCCTTAAATGTTATCGAAAACAAATGTGAGGAGATGCTGTTAGAATATTCTAAAATACCAATTTGGAAATAAGCTATCAGAGCAGTCCTAGGGGACTGCAGATAGATGTGGAGTTACAAGTGACAGGCAGCATAATTGCATCTACGTCTAACCCATACCTCTTCGGATCCTTTCCTGGTCCATTCCTTTTCCTTCCTGACTTAAGTTTGTATTCTGAGCCGGAGGCGGGCACTTGTCCCTCTTCTTTCCCAACCTAGGTCAGGCTCTCAGACTCATGCATGACTCCAAGTTCAGGATACCAGTATAAAAGATGAGCAGACAGTTCAAAGTGACCTTGACAGTTTGGATTGCCACACTGAAGGCTGCTGGAATAAATGTGAAGCTTCCCCTTCCAGTTAGACAACCGAGTGCCCTGAGTGGCCCTCTGGCAGCGAGACATGCTGCCTGTCTTGATGTAGTGTTTGTCAGAGCCTATCATGGAGGTGGACGGGAGGCTTTGTGAGATGGATATGAGCCTTCAGGGGGCACAGCAGAATTCTAGACCTTGACTGTCTCCCAAAAGGCCCAGGTGTTGAAGGCTTGGTTCCAGCCTGTGGCACTGCTGGGAGCAGCAGATCCTTTAGGAGGTGGGGCTTGCTGGGAGGAAGCAAAGTCATTGGGAAGTGTGCCTGTGAAGGGGGTGCTGAGATCCTGGTCACTGTTCTCTATTTGCTGCCCAGCGGCCAGAAGGTGGGTGACTGCCTCTGCCAGGCACTCCTGTCATGAGTTAGCATCTTGACACAGGCCTAAAAGCAAGGGGCCAACCGGCCATGGACAAGAACTCCGAAGCCATGAGTTAAAACTTGTCCTCTTTGTAAGCCTTTCTTCTTTTAAAATGGATTATCTGGGGCATTTTAAAATTACGTGTGTGTGTGTGTGTGTGTGTGTGCGTCTGTGTGTGTGTGTGTGTGTGTACATATGTGTTCGAGCATACCATTATGTGCATATGGAGGTCAGAGGACAGCTTGCAGGAATTCTTTCCTTCTACTTTGTGAGTCCTGAAGATTGAACTCATGTTATCAGGCTTGGCGGCAAACACTTTTATCCACTGAGCCCATGTCTGCAGCTTATTATTATTATTATTATTATTATTATTATTATTAATACTATGCTGGGGGTTGAACCCAGGACCTTGCCTGTGCTGAGCATGCTACAGCCGAACTGCAGTAGCCCACGCCAAATGCATACATGGAGAGTAGCTCTACTGTGAGGTCTTGATTAACCCTCCCTCCCGAAGGCCCCACCTCCAAACACACAGTCTAGTTGTTTCCACTGTCTTAATACTTCACATGGGAACTACAGCTCACACATTAAACTGCACCAAAACCGTAGCAGGGCACGTGGAAAGGGCCCATTACTGGCAGATGGGAGACCTGGGTTCCAGTTCTGGCTCAGAATATGGCCTTTATCATTTTGAATTTTAGACTTCCACTTTTCAAAATGAAGTTCTCATTCTAAATGTCTCTTCTAGATGAAATTAGTTCTTGAGCAGACAATTTTAACGGTGGACCAACGTAAATCTGTTTTCTTTCTCCTTTTTGTTGTTAAGGCTGGCTTCAAACTCTCCACCCCTCGTCTCTGTCTCCCGAGTGCTGAGATTTCAGGTGCACCATCCAGCCAGGCTAGATCTCTTCCCTTTATGGCTTACCTAGTTTGTAGTAATGTGTTATTTGCAACAAATTATGAGCAAAGGCATCTCCCTCTTTTAAAAAAATGATTTTGTTTTTACTTTTTAAATTATGTGAATGTGTATAGCCCAGGCTGGCCTCGAACTCACGATCTTCCTGCCTTTGCCTTCTTCAGCAAATCCTACTGGCCTGCGCCACCACAACCGGTGTGAATGTGTGTTTGTGCATGTGAAAGTGGGTGACCTCTGAGGCCAGAGGCGGCAGATGCCCTGGAGCTGGTGTTATGGGTGGTACTGAGCACCGGCATGAATGCCGGGACCTAACTTGGCTCCTATGCAAGAGCAGTATTTGCTCTTAACTGCTGAGCCATCTGTCCGGCCCCAGCACTTCTCCTTGACTTCATTCTCCCCGTCTCTCCACTTGCAGTCTCGTTAACTTTGTGTGCCACACCTGCTTCAAGAGGCAGGAGAAACTCCACCGCTGCGGGCAGTGCAAGTTCGCCCATTACTGCGACCGCACGTGCCAGAAGGATGCTTGGCTGAACCACAAGAACGAGTGTTCCGCCATCAAGAGATACGGGAAGGTGCCCAACGAGAACATCAGGTCAGAGCTGGTCCCCATGGCAGGGCGTGGGACTTCCAAATGTCAGGCTGGGACGACGGAGGTGACAACATTCCCAGCCCTCAGGATGCCAGGCTGAGTGTGTATGTCTCAGGGCCTTTATCCCACTGTCTCCTTTAGGTCTCAGAGGGACATTGGGTGTCTATAGCAGTGATTCCAAATTGTAGCTCCTAGAGAGGCCCACAGGCCCCGCATAGCTCCTCAATAATTAATTTAAAAAACTGATCTTCCAAACTTTGAAATTTAGACAATTACATGTTGTGAAAAATCAGGGTTTCTGATTTCTGGAGAACAAGAATAAAAATGAAGCTCTGATGAGACGCATTTCAGCTTAACAGCATGAGTCTCTTTTAAGATGTGATATTCTAATGCACTGAGCTCACCATACAGTGGTCCTTCCTGCAGCCCAGGCACCCGAGGTGATGATGCAGACCTCCACAAGGGGCCATTGCTAGGAACCTCAGGACCTAGCACGAGAGTTCCAGCTGAGAGCTCCCAAGTGCTGGTAGCTCTTCTGGAAGGTGTTGGTGCTGGGATATGGGCGGGCGTATAGAAGACAGAATGACCAAGGAGCAAAGGGGGTGAGGGTACTGATAATTAAAAGCATTTGCAGGGCATACAGGGTATGACAATCAAGAATGGAGTCATCTCCTGGGAACTTTTAGGAATCTACAGGATGAAATTCCGTCAGCCTCGCCAGCCTCCTTGTTCTATCTACTGGAGTCATATTCTTCAAGACCCTGAATAACTTCATCTCCTAACCGCTTTCCTCTGCACAGCTCCCACGGATCACATCTGTTACTGACTTGACATCTGTCCCCCATTGTTCTCTCTTCTTGGGACCATATCCCCGGGATTTAGAAGCTACTGACCTTCCCCAAACCCTGTCCTGAACATTATTCTCTCTTATGCTCTGTGTAGAAACCTTTTGATTCCCAGGTACCTGGAGAACCTAGAAGGGTACATTTCTAAGACTAATATTACCCAACAGAAAGAAATAGGGCCCACACTGTGCCAGGCAAGAGGAGAAATCTCTCCCTGCTGGAGCATGTCTGCCTGGACCACCAACCCCCAGTCAGCAGGTGACAGTGTGACGCTAAGGGTCTAACAGTCAACAAAGAAGCCCTTGGGAGTGAGGTACACCCCTCGGTGTTTGACTCAAAGGTTGTAAGAGTCCCCTCCTGTCCTATTTTGCCTTGCCTCCCTCAGGGTTTAGGCCCAAGACCCAGGATGCTGCATGTCTCTGTGTCCTAGACCCCACGTGACTTGGCTCCTGCCAGTCCAGTTACTGCTCAGATGTATTTCCTGGTTCACACAGCCCTGATGACCGTAGCTTCCTCTCCCCAGTTTCTCCGTCACGTCACTCTTTTACTTTCTGCATAGCCCTGAGCATGACTTGCAAATGCTCTTGTTTTAGTGAAATCTCACACAAAGCAAGATGCATCTTGATAGAAAGAAGTCCATCCCGGACACTGTGCCTGGTATGCAGTAGGCACTGGTGCCTGCTGAATGAGTGAGTGAGTGAATGAATGAATGAATGACGAGTGTGTCTCGGTCTCTCGAATGCTGTCCTCCCCTCTCTTCCCAGGCTGGCAGCCCGCATCATGTGGCGGGTGGAGAGAGAGGGCACCGGACTCACAGAGGGCTGCCTGGTGTCGGTGGATGACTTGCAGAACCACGTGGAGCACTTTGGGGAAGAGGAGCAGAAGGAACTTCGGGTGGACGTGGACACATTCTTGCAGTACTGGCCCCCACAGAGCCAGCAGTTCAGCATGCAGTACATCTCACACATCTTTGGCGTGGTATGGCCTTGAGTCCCCTCCAGGTCCCCTGCTCTGTCCTCTGTGTCTGTCTCCTCCCACCTTCCCTTCTTCCCCTTTGGGAATATAGTTTCTCAGATGGAAGGAACTCCCAGCTGCCCTGGACAGTGGCTTCTGTTTCCATGACAACGGCCGTTAGCCCAGGCAGCCAGAGACATGAAGTCTGCCCTCTTGCTTCTCAGGTATAGTAGGAATACCTACTGCCTCTTCTGGTTCTGAACCCAGAGGCAGACTCCTAAATATCACATTAAAATAAACCTAGAATCTTCCAGTATGATTTCTTATAAGAGAGGGGCCACAGTGACACCGGGTGGTATCCAACTAAGAAGCTTCCAGAAGCAATCTGGCCAGGTTGAGGAGAGAAGGCCAAAAGTCTGGAAGAGAAAGAAACTTAAAATGATGCCGTTTTATCCCACCATATTTTTTCTTTCCTCATTTTTCTATCTGTCTGTCTGTCTGTCCCATCCATCCATCCATCCATCCATCCATCCATCCATCCATCCATCCATCCATCCATCTATCTATCTATCTATCTATCTATCTATCTATCTATCTATCTACCTATCTATCTATCTCTATCTATTTATGTGTCTGTCTGTCTGTCCGTCTGTCTGTCTATCTGTCTATCTATCTGTCCGTCCATCCATCCATCCGTCCGTCCGTCCGTCCGTCCGTCTGTCTGTCTGTCTATCTGTCTATCTGTCTGTCTATCTATCTATGTGTCTTGCCATGTAGCCCAGGTTGACATCTGAATTCCCAAACCTCTTGTATTCACCTCCTGAGTGCTGGGGTACAGGTGTGTGCCACCTCTCTTAGCTCAGAGTATTTGCTCTTATTTGCTTTGGACACACACACACACACACACACACACACACACACACACATACTCACACTCACACACACACACCACAGAGCATGGAGAGGTAAACCAAATGATGGATATTGAAAAGGACTCCTGAGACTAGACATGAATTGAGGAGCCGACCTTCCTATCTGTGGCCTTATTCAGCCAGAACTCTTGGAAGTGTCAAAGTGGTAGTGCTTTGGTAAACGTGGGACTCCCCTCATGGCACTCATCTCGTGGATCATTTGAAGTCATAGAAAACAGGAAAGTGTTTACAGACTCTGGTTTACATCTTCAGGATGAGAATGGGCTCTCTCTAAAAAATTTAATCAATTTTATTATTTAGCCATTTCATACATGCATATAATATATTCTGATTATTCCCGCCCCACCCCTATTACTTCCCTCCTATCTGGGTTACCATCCCTTCCCCCATCCTTACCAGTTCCTTTCCCAGATTCACAACTTTTGGCTCGGTTTTGGGACTCCTTTATTTCAAGCAGAGGGCCCTCTATTTTTCCAACTCTTTCAACACGTAGGGTGATATTCTGTGCTAGATATGCGTCTGTTGACTGACTCTTCTCCTGTCCTCTGGCTAGATCAACTGCAACGGTTTCACTCTCAGTGACCAGCGAGGCCTCCAGGCAGTGGGCGTGGGCATCTTCCCCAACCTGGGCCTGGTGAACCACGACTGCTGGCCCAACTGCACTGTCATATTCAACAACGGCAAGTGAGTGCCCCTTTGTCCCTTTGTGCAGTGGGGATCGGACACAGTTTTCCGCTTGACTTCAACCCAAGTCAGACTTCCGGACTCGACCTACCATAGATATCCAATGTTCAGCGACTCAGGGTCTCGGTTCAGACTAACTGTGAGGAGAGGAAGGCCCTGGGGTGGATGTCGAAGGCTTCTACCTGGTCAATTCTTTGAGGCTGCCTGGATGTGCTGGATCCTATGCTAGCTAAGGTCTCACAAGAAATTAGAAAGCATGTTCACATAGTTTACTCAAACAGAATTTAAGGAAAGGACGATTTACCGGTGTGTGGGCAGGATTTAGGAAGGATCAGGGACAGGGCTCCTTGCTGAGCACACACAATCTTGCCTAGACTTAGCAGACCGACGGAGAAAGCTCTTGCTGCAGCCGGTGAACGTCTGAGCCATGGTACGTTTCCTTTGGCTGAAGTGTGCGGTACAACTGTGCCTGCACAGAAGCTAGTCACTGCTGGGCTTACGGGATAACAGCTCCAACCGTGTTCTCCTCCCCTTGGCTAACCTCACCCAGAAGCCAAAGAGCAAGGAACCTGGGTGATGCAGTCCAGCCCTTTGCCCCCAGAAAGGCACAGATCAAAGACACGTGGGCAAACACTTGGGTCTTGGGAGTGGGGCACAAGAGGAAAGGGATCAATAAATAACCTGTGGCCTGATTGTGCATGGCTCAGGCTGGGGAGATCTGGAGGGTGGAGCCTGAACAGCATGCATTGCCTTTACTCATTAAGAAGGTGTCATAACCATGCAAGTTAACTCTGAGCCATCAGTCAGTAGCTTCCCCCGAAAAACTTCCTCAAAGCCAGGGACAGTGACTTCTGGGTCTCAGCTGAGAATCAGGTTAAAGTGGCAACATAGCCAGGACTGTGATTTCTTATTTCCTTCCTGTTTCTGACCTTAGCATCTAAAGCTGTTGAGAACGATGACAAAGATCGGGAAAGCTTATTTTGGATTCTGAGAATAATGTTTTCTAGCAGGATGTGTTTCTCTAAGCCTCCAGCACAGTTGACCTAGACCTCATGGAGTCTTTCTGAGAGGGTGTGTTGCTCAGGTTTAGCCGGGTTAGCAGAGTGAATGGTACTTGGCCATGCACAACTTCGGAATGGCTCTTCTCTAAGTGCCCGTTAACCGGGGTCCCTCTTGTCACTGTGTAATGATCTGGGAGCCTAGGACCCCTACTGCAGGGCATCTCTGGTGTCTGCTGTAGCTTCTTTCCATCTACTAATTGTGAGTGGCCATGTGTTCCCTGGGTTTGTTTGGCTTTTGTGCAAGAGAAGAGATCATTACAGTCATTGCCTGTCTGCCTACCACACTGGAAATAACCCTGGACGTAGTATTAGTGGACTGGTTTTAACCACAATATGCAAGCTCTACATATGCAATTCAGAGCTCTCCCCAAGAAAGTCATCCAGAGAGGCCACGCCCATCCATCATGCTTGTCAGTGGGACAGTAACAACATCCCTATATTTTTTAGCAGTCTGTTCTCAAATGTGTCGTCTTGTGACAGCCACATTACGGGATTCTGAGTGGAACACTGAGGCCATGGGAAAGGAAGTCAGTTGTTCAGTAGTGGATCCCTCTGTCACCGCATTTTGTAACGCCTTCCACCGTACCAGTGTGCTTTCCACCATACCAGGTGGCATCCTGGCAGGGGAGGGAGGAAGTTGGTTGTGACCATCAACACTCTGATTGCATCAGCCCAGAATGCTGTGCGCTCTTCTGGCTGTGGCAGAGCAGCCGACGGTATTGATTTCCTGTGGGTGTCTATTTTGTCTTTCAGTCATGAGGCAGTGAAATCCATGTTTCACACGCAGATGAGGTGGGTCAGTCCTCTCACACATCCCTGTTTCTCTGACCCATCTCCCTCACGTGCCTGGCTTCCCGGGACCAGCCCCTCCTGACTCCTTGGCTGCTGTCATGATGTCTGTGCTCTGCACTGCAGTGTCTTGGCTTCACCAAATGGCAACTTTTCACGCACTTGAACTCACAGCTTCCTCCTCACGCACCTACCACTTGCCTTGTCTTGGTTTTGTTTTGTTTCCTTTCTCCTGCCACCTCCCACCCCGCCTTTCACTCCTGACTTCTTTATTTTTACCTCAAAGTTTGAACCTTCCTAGTTTCTAGTTCGTCATTTCAGCCCCAGACTCCATTGTCTCCCTTGAACTCTGCTGACCGTGAAACAAGAATGCTTAATACTAACCCACCAAAGAACTGTGTGATTGTCTGTCGACCCAGCTTTTCATCCAAGCCAATAACACCCAGAGCTGTGATAGTTTGGTAAATATATATTCGCAGTATACTTTTTACTGATCAAAACTATGAACATGTGGCTTAGGTAACATTTTACTTTGAACCACTTTTTTTTTTTCTTTAAAAGAAGCAAGAGATAGTTTATTCTGGAACCATTTTGAGTGTTCACAGCCCGGGAATATAGATTTTAGGTTACCCCAAATTCCATGTTCCAATATGGTAGAAGTTTCATGAAGCTTTTGTTTTTATTTTCTTATATAGTTTCGCAGAATAAAGAAAGTCACAGACCAAGGCAAGTTTAAAATACATTGGTGTGTACAGGAGAGAGGCAGGTACGGTAAGGTGGGGGAAGCTTTTCTACAGTCCCAAGATGCTATCTGATAACATTCTTAGCTTTGGGGCTCATAGAAGATAATAGTCTGCTTAGTTTATTTATTAACTTAAATAAATTCTAAAGGGTTTCTGTCTATAAGTCACAGGACGTTAGTTCTGACACAGAGGTGGTCAAGGAATGGCTGTTCTGGAGAGCTAGAACTAGCCTAGATAAGGTAATTAACCTCTGGACCTGCCACATTCCAGCCGCTCCACAACCCGGAACTCTACCCATCCAGTCAGACTCTGCAGGCTCTGCTTCTTTACAGGAGTCTTCATTCACGGTTCCCCTTTCTGGACAAGCACCACATTTTGGACATATGGGGGCACATATTATTTATTAAATATTATAAGGTCCCTCATAGATAGGAAGGCTCATTCCTAGGATCTGATCTAGATGAGGCTGAGTAGTGGGCAGGGGAGCAGGCATCAGGAGAGAGGAACAGCTGGGAAAGGACATTAAGAAAGAACATTAAGAAAGAAGAATCATGTCAAAACTATTACCCAGCATGGTCTGGATCTGAATTTTTTTTTATACTTTCTGTCTGACATAACACTTGCATGTAACACAGACTGACAATATCTAAAATTAAATAATCAAGAATACAGTTTGGCCTAATAAGGTGAAGGTAACACGAAACAAACATTTCTAAAATAACCAAAATTTACATATTTTAATGAGTTTGACTATGTATTTCCCCCTGTATTTACAGTTGTTTGTACTCTATGAACTATCTTATTTACATTTAAATGGTTTGAAATCGGACTTTAGAAGGAGTCATTGTAGGATTGTCTCCCTTTTTGTTAGTAAAAAGTAAATATTGTTTAATTATTTTTTAATCCTGGCTAGTTTTACTATAAGACATTTTAGATACAAATTAAATCAATAAGCATCAGTCCTGAAGGTGTAAACTATCATGGATGCTGTTGTTATTAGAGACTGATGCCGTTCGTCTAACTTGGATAAGAATAGTCAACCCAAATCTTTGGGTAGCTCTAGCTAGAGTAAATGGAGTGAAAGTTTAATTTAAAAACTAGATGTTTTGTTGTGTCCAATTATACTCAACAATGAGAATATGTATATTTATGGATTTATAATATATATGTATTTATAAAAACAATGAAAAGCTTGAATCTTTCAAACATTAATTTTGAATAAGGTGGGGCTTAGTGTAAGCAAATAGTCACAGCAAAAAGCATGATCAAATGAAAGAGCACAGTATTTTAACTTCCTTAGACCAAGGTTAGTATTATTTTATCATTTAGAAATATAACAGCTAGAATAATGGATGTCATAGGCAATTTTTAACAACTAATTTCAAAAATATGTAAGAAACATAAAAAGTGAGAGGAATGCTTACTTAGTACCTTGGAGTACTCGCTGGTCAGTGGCATTGGAGATGACTATCACACAACATTTTGAAGTCCACACTGATGTGCTCAGATGATGTGGGGAAGCTTCTTGTCTCCTGGATACAGTCCTTGATTTTCATCAGAATGAAGTCTTTGATATGATGTCTTTTTTTCTTTCTGATAGAATCATCTGGGTTCTTGTCTTTGTTTTTTGGAAGACTCTGCAATTAATTTTGATTTTTAATTATTAGAGTTAAATTTTAAAAACTTAATTTATTCTCTCCTATATTACAAAAGTTAATTTTTTACAACATTATGCATTATTTATTTATCTACTAGATCAAGTTTGATGGACCTGGATCCACATGTCATTCCTCAGTGCCAGGGTCCTGATGGGGAGGACCAGATGACGAGAAGTTAGGATAGAAAAGCTGGGGTCAGGTTATCTTGCACAAGCTGTGTCTTATACCAAGCAAGTTTATTAAGAAGTACAGAATCTTATAAATAATTTACAGGAGAAAAATAGCACAGAGTCAGCAGAAAGCCACCATCCAATGGGACAAAGTCAGCAGGAAGCTGATCAACCAGTATTGTGCAAAGGGAACACAGGATATCTCCAGGGCATCATAGACCCAGCACATGGTGGCCTTTGGACTGATAACTCCAGTCTCTTCAGGGAGAAAAGCCAAGTTCCCAGGAATAGAAACGTTAACTCCTTTGAGGCTCTGGCCCCAGCCGCAGACTGTACCTTGTTAAGCCTGCCCTTGGGCAAGGACACAGACTCGATTTCTCCTGTCCTTTCATCAAGGCCTCTGAGAAAGTCTTGGGCTGCCTGGCTGTCAACATTTTATAAACAGATTTAAACATTTGTCCACCAAGACAAGTTTCATAGTCACTATTTGAGTTTGGAATATTCTAAATAGGCATAACTCCTGAAACAGATTATATATATATATATATATATATATATATATATATATATACAGATTATATATATGTATACAGATTATATATATGTATACAGATTATATATATATATATATATATATGTATACTTAAAGCAATGACTGGCTATTCAAAAGCAAAGGCTCCTGACAAGTGGGAAAACATATTAAATCACAGGTTTTACATGTCCATGTAGTAAAAGGATACTAAAAACAAATCAGTCCTTGAAAGAATATCATAGAAAATCAAGCATTAATTTTACCTCAGGGTATTGAATTAATCTTAAAACCTTTTTAAGCTTTTACATTGGTTTTGACTAAGTCACAACTATATTTTTTAAAATAATCTTCTATAACATATTTTAATCTTAATATTATTATTATTACAAGATTTAGGAAACAATTCTAGTGAGGTAATTTTAAATGAAAGCTCAGGAGGCTATATCTAAATCTATATCTAAATCACAGAAAACGTACAATATCTTAGATCTCTAAAAGTTATAAACACAGGTAAAGTAAATT
Organism: Peromyscus eremicus; assembly: GCF_949786415.1. Lineage (NCBI taxonomy): Eukaryota > Metazoa > Chordata > Mammalia > Rodentia > Cricetidae > Peromyscus > Peromyscus eremicus. Next base: position 83,708,918 of record NC_081418.1, on the reverse strand, counting down.
GACTATTTTCTCAACCAAGTTTAAATGAATTACTTGTTAAAGATTCTAGTTATTATAACACGTAGCTTGAATTTTTTTTTGTTAGAAAAGCATTTACTTTTTATTAGTGTTTATGAGGTATCAAAAGTATGCTAAGACATCCAGAGCAGGATAATATAACTTTGGACTCTGTAACTTTATTATTATTTTTTTAAACTAAAAAACAGAGATGAGTAATTTTTTAAAATATGTCGTCATGTTGTACTACACTAAGGTGACCCGTAATCTCTAGGAGGTCTGGGTAAACCTTAAGGTAGTTTTTTAAATTAAAATAGTTTTTAAGGGTTATTTTCCTTATAGAGATCTGGCTAAAATAAGGATCTTGAAAAACCTATTTGTTTATGCAATTGTTTTGAAAGAGGCAGTGATGGTAAAATAAAATTCTTAAAATGTTTGTGTTCGTATATATGTAAATATATTCATATATATATATATACACCATATCTAAAAGAATAAACCTATGTTATCCTCTTAATCTTTAGAATAAAGAATTTAGTATTTCAAGGGAAGGTAGTTGTCTACTTGGAAAAAAATGCATTCTGCAGTAGGAACAATCACCTCTCTAAGTTAATCTATATATTCAAGCAGTACAGACCATGTATAGAACCAGAATTGGGATAAGGATCGAGGAAATCACATCTTGGCCAGATTATGCATGGTTTGATTTGTTTGATTATGTAGTCTTGTCTTTAAGAAGCAGATATAAATCATTTATTTATTATTTTTATGTGTGTGGATGTTTTGCCTGCATGTACGTCTAGGCACCGTGTGCATGCAGTGCCCACAGAGTCCAGAAGAGGGCACCAGATTCTGGGACTGACCAGCCATGTGGGTGATGAGAGTTGAACCCAGGTCCTCTAGAAAAGCAGCCACTGCTCTTAACTTAATTCATCTGTCCTGCCCAGATTTAAATTTTTTTAAATTTAAAAACTCACGTTAATTGTCCCAAAGAAAGTTTTAGGGCCATTTACCATCTCCGTTTGTTTTACCTATGTGATCACATTTGATAAAGTACACTTTTTGTCTTTTATCATTATTCTGTTTCTTAAAATTGTAGTTCAACTATGAGCCAAAATGAAGTTCAGCCAAGTTAACAACTTTAGTTTACATGAGCATTTGTTTATAAGCCAATATAATGGCAATAAATACATTATGTAAAAATAAAGAAACCACAGCCATTTGTAGACAGATAGTCTATATAAGTAATCATACATATGATATATTTTAATAAATGAAGATTTTGAACATTACTATTTGTCAGGATTATGTTTTTTATAACCCTCATTATGAAAAGAAAACTTAGCATAGAGATCTTTAGTAGATATATATCTAATAATTCATATATAGTCCAATTATAATAAAAAACTTACATTTAACAGTTCTTTAAGAATATTTTGAAGAAATCATATGAATTTTATGTTACACATTATAAAAATGTATATCTATTTTAGGTATCTATATTTAGAATCTGTTTTGGGAGGAAAATCTTATCAAAATCTATGTTTATATCAATAAAGGTTTATGAAACATTCAATATTCCTAAAAATATCATTGTAATAGGTTGTAAGATATTTAGAGTGCTCACATTTACAAAATAGTATATACTTATCAGACCTTAATATATGATCACAATATTCCAATTTAATCTGCACTTGCACTTTAATCAGGCATACTAAAAAACAATTTTAGCATATAGCAATAATGAATTTTAAAAGAGAAGTGTCCACAGTTTGTTAAAAACCTTTTTTGACACAACAACACATGAAGACAACCAAAAATATACACAATTACATGACAGTAAGTGCTCCCAGTTTAGAAAAAGGAGAAGTTTCTCTACTTCCTCACAATGTGCTAAAGACTTAGTCATGTAGTCTCAGTCATGTAGACTCAGAGTCATGTAGTCTTAAGGGTCTCTTTCCCTCTCTTTAAATAGCTGAGGGGATCATGTTTTTGTTTTGTTTGTTTTTATTGTGCCCTGACTTGGAAGTCATAGCTTGTGCCAAAGCCAGGTCTGGCCACGTTTCCACAAGAGGCCAATTAAAAGAGACAAATTAAAAGTGGAAAGCAGAAAAAAAGAGTTATTTAATTCAGGTCACACTGGGAAGTTGGGGAAGGAGAACAAAGAGATCCCGCAAATGCCTCAAGTCCATCTGTAAGGTCCTGAAGACCTTAAAAAGTTTAACCAGAGAGACAGGGACATGCATGTGCAGGCACGCGGTCCTGGCCAAGGTGCAGTTCTGCCCTGCATGGATCTGTTGTCACCTGGTCTTTAGTCTCATCCTGTAGGTCCTTAGAACTGCGTGAAATCTGTTTCAGGGAGACAAGTTCCCTTTCTGGCCCTTTCCTCTCCCCAGAGAAACTCCCACATCCTTCGGGTCCACTCTTTGAACAGTCTGATAGCCAGATTGAGAGGTATGAGTACTTCTAGAACGTCTTTATATCTGCCAGCCCTGCTATGAGGGGGATCAGGTTTTATGAAGATGTTCCCCCAGAAAATCCGTGTATGACTACATCTGACCCAGTGGCAGAGCAGGGATGGATCTAGGAACATTTAGTGGGCTTCTTGTTAGAAAAACAGATGCAAAGAACACAGAACCCATGTTTAACAGGATGCACCAGTCAAAGAACAGACAGGGGAACTCACCGAGATTCTGGAAGAGGACTCTCAGCATAAATTCCAAGGGATGATGCTGAGGGGAGCAGACGTAGCTTCATTGGTTATCTTTAGCTGCCCCAGGAGGCCCCTTAAGCTGGAGGGACCTCGACTCAGGGCAGACTGAGGTTTTTGTCTTTAAGGAAGGTTACGACTAGTTTGTATAATAAGAGCACTTAACTGTGAATGTGAGAATTAGAAGGGAAAAAGCTGCTCAAGGAAAAGTATAAGACCGGCAGGGGACAAAGCAAGGCCCCAGGGAGACGAGAGGAGGCACTGCCTCTAGAAGTCACCCTGTGTTTTCATATAAAATCTAAAACAATAATTTTCAATTTTAGCATCTAATTTAACACACATGTAGAGTTTTTTTTTTTTGAAGACCTCTTTATTATGAATTACCAGTGTTACCAGTTTCTGACAGATACTTTATGTTTCAATTAAAGCAGAGTGCCTGTTGGTAATTTTTTTTTTAAACTTCACTGCTTAGGACTTGGTTAAACATGCAAAACAAACCATTTGGGAGGTAATAAAGTGTGGTCGTTTGAATGAGAATGCCCCCACAGGCCATATACTTGAATGTTTGGTCCCCAGTTCGCTGGTGTGGCCTTGTTTAGGAGGTGTGGCCTATGCCAAAGACAAGAGGCACTTGTTCCCTCTCCCCAAAAGTGTGGTGATGTCAGCGTAGGCTTTGAGGTTTACGAAGCCCATGCCAGGCCCAGTTTTGTCTCCCTTTGCCTGCAGTTTGTGGACCAGATGTGAGTTCTCAGCTACTGCTCTGGCACTGTGCCTGCCTGCCACCATGCTCTCAGCCATGATGGCCATGGACTAACCCTCTGAAACTCTGGGCAAGCCCTCAACGACTGCCTACTTTATAAGTTGCCTTAGTCATGGTGCCTCTTCACAGCAACAGACTAGTAACTAAGACACAAATGTTTATCTTTAGATCTCCCCATTTTCCAAATAGTTGCATGTTAGTGACGATCTCATATAAAGCTAGAGTGCCTGACAGAGAACATTTCCTCCTTTTTGGAACCCTTGTTCCCCATAGTTTTATATATATGTTTTTCTTTTCTCCTAAAAAATTGCCTGTCCGTGCTAACCAGGGAATATGTGGTTTGGGTCAGTCTTACATGCTGCTTTTGAAATTGACCTTCTCAGCATTTACCCTGAGACCCTGTCCCACTGGGTTTCAGGACACCACACGTTTATAGAAATGTGAGGGGGCTCAAGACACTGGGTGACCAATCCATTATGTGTCTTCTTGGGCGAGCCAATACAGTTCCTTCAACCCAGGAATGGGACCTGTTTGTCTGGTTTCCCCATAGGTCATTGTGCACCATGGGGTATTGCCCCTGACATCACCACATGTTTTTGGGGGAGGGAACAAGTGCCTCTTATTTTTGGCATCTTTATCAGTGAACGCTCATAAAATTCCTAAGCTAAAGTCCTGGTAGGGTCACAGGAAAAACAGCAGAAAAACACAGAACTATGAATTTGAGGAGTGTCAGGAGACGAGGGCTGAATAATAATAAATCAAAAAATTTCAATGACAGTGAAAACCAAGACAAACAAAACAAAGGCCAAAATGTCTTCAAAATTCCAAAAGGGAACAAAATACTGAAAACAAGTTAAACAGTCAGAATCCAAAATGCCTTCAGAGGTCCAAAGGCAAGCAAGCCAACAAACTAAACCAAATGTCTAGACTTTCAAAGCAAGCAAACAACCTAGATGCTTCAACCAAATACTTAGAAAGCAGACCACAAACTGCATCTTTCAAAGCAGGACCCTTGTTAACCAGCGCAAACGAAACAAAATGGACTACTGAGCAAGCCAAGGGAAGTCTAGAACCCACCCCCTCCACCACCCAAGAACTCACCAACAGTTTACCTGAGGAAGTTGTTAATGCCAAAGATTTGAGGGTAAAGACTTCTGACCCAAACCATCATGGCCAAGTGAATTACAGCAAACAGTTAGTTAAAGCAAGCTTTTATATTTGTGTACACAGGCTGCCTCCCCCTAAGATGGGGTTTGAGAGGTCAGCATTGGATGTGAGGAAGACAAGGCTTTTATATCTCAGGAGTAGGGGGTTTCCAAGGGGGGGTGGAATACACAGGGTTACAGAAGCAGAATGTAAACACAGTAAGTTGTTTTTAACAACCTTTTGAAACAAAGACATCATTGCAAGGTGGCTGTAACAAGGTAATAAGGTAGTCATAACAATAGTTAGTCATAGTAACCTTTTGAAATAAAGGTGGGCTTTCAAGACGGTCATTACAACTTTTTGAAAAAAAGGACATGGTTGCTGTTTCCTGGAACAGGCAGTACAGAACAATTTGTAGTTAGGGTTACAGGTGGGGCACAGCCCAATCCTTGAGAAACAGAGGTTTAATCATAAACAGGAATGAACCTAGTTTGTCTTTACTCTAAGATGGCCTTTAAGCCTAAGATGGAAGCAGACTGATTCATCAGAAGTACCAGCAGATGGTCTGAACTCAATGGGTCCATGCCTGTACCTGGCTTCTGTTCAGGTGATTCCTCTGGTGAAAAGTGGATCATTTTCAGAATCTCATGTTGTGGCTCCATAATTATTGATTTAAAAACACACAGCTCTCCTCTTAAAAGGGATAAGAAATAGTTTATTCTGGAGCCATTTTGAGTGACCATGGCCTGGAAACACAAATTTAGGTTATCCCAAATTCCACGTCCCCTGAACTTTTTTTTTTTTTTTAATGATGACCACATAGGTTTTTTGTTTGTTTGTTTGTTTGTTTTTGTTTTTGTTTTTTGCTTGGGCTGGGCTTAAAAACCCTTTAAGTGGTCTCTGAATTTAAACAAAATGTTGTATTCCAAAGTTTGGGCTTTGGCGTGAGAAGCTGGAGTGGTGGGTTTATTTGTGTCTGTGTGTACTGCTTGTGACTTTAGACAGCTCTCACCATGTCCCAGGCTAGGGTTCCAAACCGGTTAGTGTGAAGGTCGAAAGCACGCAATTGAGCACTTGGGCAGTAGGGCAGGAGAATCAGGAGTTCCAAGTCATCCTAGGGTACAAAATGGACTTGAGACAGCCTGAGCTATATAAGACCATGTTTCAAAATACAATAAAAAAAATAACAAAATAAACAACAGCAAGAAAGCAACTCTCCAGAGCTCCCTACTTCTAAGCCTCCTTGGCGCTTGGCTGTATTCCTGATGTCTTTAAGAAACACTTGGGCCGGGAGGTGGTGGCGCACGCCTTTAATCCCAGCACTCGGGAGGCAGAGCTAGGCGGATCTCTGTGAGTTCGAGGCCAGCCTGGGCTACCGAGTGAGTTCCAGGAAAAGGCGCAAAGCTATACAGAGAAACCCTGTCTCAAAACCCAAAAAAAAAAAAAAAAAAAAAAAAAAGAAAAGAAACACTTGGATGAGCAGCTTGCTTGCAGTTTGGTTAGCTCCGCTATAGAACTGTAGAGTCCTGGAGATGGATGGGTCTGCAGTTCGGGAGGAATCAGACCTGCCTCAGGAAGCGGGTGGAGGAAGGAGCCGGGCTAAGCCTCCAGTGCTTCGCTCCTGCAGTGATTACTTTAACTACCGTTCATCTCTCAACCCATGATTCTGAATATAGACAGTTCCTATCGAAAGGTGGTTTGACTTAACAGTTTTTATGCTTTATGATGACAACAAGTATGTAAGGCTATAACTGTGACATTTGTCACCTTTAGTGTAGCGATGAACAACTATGGGAGACATCCATCTTTTCATTATAAAACAGGCTTTGTGCTAGCTGATTTTGCCAGACTATGGCCTATTGAATGTGCTCTGAGCACATTCATGGCAGCAAAGCTAAGTACATGAGACGTATTAAATATGCGCTTACAGTATTTTCAGTGTGTCATGGACTTACTGGGGCACACCCTGCTCTGTACTGAGAAGCATCTCTAGTGTAAAATGGGATGGGGATCTATGTATCCCCTCCTTCCTCTTCCTTCACCTCTGCTCTCTCTTTCTTCATTCCAGTTCTAGGCATCGAACCTAAGGCCTCAGCTGTTAGACAAGCAGTCTACCCCTGAGCTACATCGTCAGCTCCATCTCTATTTTTTATTGAGACCACCCATCACTAATCTGCCTCTGTTGTCCAGGCAGGCCTTGAACTTACTGCCTAGTCTTTGGAGTAGCTGAGATTATAGGCATATTAAGTGGTATATAGGCATAATTAAGTGGTATAAAGTTAATTCATTTTTGGAAACCTTCTTTTTCCTACCTTCCCTCTCTTCCTGTGCTGTAGTCAGAAGTTTCTCCGGTCCTGCCCAGCCCCACGGTTGGGATGAATCTCTCCCACCTGTGTCCCACAGCCCACGTGGTCCCAAGTAAAAACACACAGAGGCTTATATTAATTGTCAACTGTATGGCATATGGGTCAGGCTTCTTGCTAGCTGGCTATTATAACTTAACTCAACCCATTTCTATTAATCTATATGTTGTCACGTGGCCGTGGCTTTACAGCTCTGCTGGCATGCTGCTCCTTGGGCAGCAGGCTGGCGTCTCTCTTTCTCTCTCCCCTCTCCTTTCTTCTCTCTGTATAACTGCTTGGATTTCCTGCCTACCTCTAAGCTGCCTTGCCATAGGCCAATGAAACTTTATTTAATCAACCAATGGGAACAACATATATTCACAGCATACAGAAAGACATCCTCCAGCACTGTGCCTTCTCCTTCCTCCTTGTCTTCCTTCATTTTTCTACTCCTTTTTTCCTTATCTGCTCCCCACTCCTTCTTTCTTTCTTTCTTTCTTTCTTTCTTTCTTTCTTTCTTTCTTTCTTTCTTTCTTTCTTTTTTCCTTCCTTCTTTCCTTTCTCTCTCTCTCTCCCTCTCTTTCTTTCTTTTTCTGTCTTTCTTTCTTTCTTGATATAGGGTCTTGCTGCATAACCCAGGATGGCCCTGAGCTTCCCATGTAGCCCAGGATGACCTCAAACTCATAATCTTCAAGAGTGCTGGGATTACAGCATGCACCACCACACTCATACGCTCTTGATTTTTCCACCCCACACTATTTAAATAACTTGAGATACTTAGGTCTTGCATGGGAATCAGAGTTTCTGAAAGTACCAACCAATTTGCTACTGAACCACATTGGATCATGACATACCACCATGTCACACCCAAAACATAGAATATGGAGGCTGGGGATATAACTCAGTAGAAGAATGCTCCCAATTTGCCTTCCTATGGCATTAAGGCACTAGCCATCCACTGTCCTCACTGGCCCATGAGTGGCCCACATAGAACATCTTAGAACATTAGTGGAGCCCTAAAAACAAGGCCCTTCTCCATGTATCACAGACCCCGGAGGCAGCTGAAAACTATCTGGCGTCAGTCTGAAGTGCACAATGGGTATCTGAATGCTAATCTTGGCTGTCTCCCTAGTGCTCTGGGATCTTGAGGGAAATGACTTATTTCTCTAATGTCCACAGCCTTCTTTGTGAAATGAGGGTCCTCTACAGCTTGGAAATAGCAGGATTTTCTGCAGAGTCGTGAGCAGGGTCACACACTCTTCCTCCCCGATTTGTCCTTTATCACTTTAGTTACAGCTCTTAGTGAAAATTGGCAAGTGTCCCTGGAATGCCAGAGCTCCAGCTGCCGGGCACCACTAGGGATTAACATTTAAACCGGGCTCTATCCAGACAGCCAATGGGCCGCAAAGGCAGCAGACCGCATATTCAGATGCCATGTCTGCCTGGAGGTTATAACGTGGGTGGGAGGAACACAGGCAATCAGTCACTCTGGAGCTCAGTCTTGCCCTCAAGTCAGTGGTCACCACTCCTCTGATGATGTCTGAGCCTCTCTGGTGTCATTCCTTGCACTCATTCTGTGGACGTTTGGACCAAGGCACTTCATGAAATACCGGGTCTAGTTAGGGTGCCAGTATTGACCTTGTACTGCTCAGTGGGCATCTGGGCTGTGTGTATCAGTCCTGGCTACCCCAGAACAGTGTTATCAGTAACATGTACATGCAGATTCCTTTCTGCGATATGGAGTTTAACTGGATCTTCTAAGACAGAATATGAATAATGCCCTTACCCTTTCTCCCTGACCCTTTCAAAGGGGACAACGGAGTAACAGGAGGGTGGCATTCAGGCTTTCTAAGGCTCCATTCAGTTGTTTTTATACACATTCATTCTCTCTCTTTCCCTGTCTTTAGTGCTGGGAGCCAGCTCAAGACTTCATGCACGCTTAGTACGCACTGTTCTACTGAGCTACACTCCCACGCAGCTCCCGACATTAGTACATGCCTTCCACTTATGGGACAGGCTTTGGAATCTTAAGTAGTCACCCCAGCTATCTGGGCCCACACATCCCTGCCACTCAGTAGTTGCTTCTTCATTTATCTTCTCAGGAGACATGGAAGGGGGGCCTCTGAATCTCTCTGGGGTGCTGCGATCTTGCTTTTCACATGGTGCCTGGCAGTCTTTCTGGTAGGTGCTGACCAAGACTCTCTGCCCGGCAGTGGGACTCCGGGCTTCTGGGGATACCGGAACACGGTTGAGAACTGAGCTTACAGGCCTTGCCACCACTTCCTCCTCCTCTTCCTCCTTCTCTTCTCGCAGTCTGACTTTGTGGTGGTGGAAAGCGCATGGCTGAGAGGCACTGTGCTGGCTTAGCTGGACGGGTGTCGGTTGTTCAGGGGCCTTTTAACTTCAGCACCTTCTGTATTACTATACAGTAAGGTGAGTAGTTTTCTGAGTAACTGGAGGGCCATACTTAGGCTGAAAGGAAATAATAAATAAATAAATGCATAAAATTAAGATACTGTTGTTATTTGAGGCCATCCTGGTCTACAGAGCGAATTCCAGGACAGCCAGGGTGGTTACACAGAGAAACCTTGTCTCAAAGAGAGAGAGAGAGAGAGAGAGAGAGAAAGAAAAGGAAGGAAAAGAGAAAGAGATACTGTTGCTAACAACCAGTTAGCACCACCTTCCAACAAGCACAAAAGTGAATCAGGTTAATGGCCCCTGCCTTTTTATATTCAGATTCCTTTGGTGGTCTTCAGTGAGCATAAATTCCCCACATACTGTAGGCTGAACCATTGAATGGAAGCGTAATGTACAAGGGGCTTAAGGTCTAGCACAGAACGGGCCAAGATGGCGGCAGCTCAGCATGTATGTTACAGAGGATGTGATCTCCAAACTAAGGAAGTGATTTTTGGATCTGGTCTTGTTTTCTCTTAGTTATTATTCCCATCCTGTTACAGATCAGTAGCCGAGTGTATGAAACTGTGGGCGTAGAAGCTGTGAAGGACTTTAAGGTCAAGCCCAGTCCTTTATGGGGCTTCTATTTGAACCAATTCCAGAAAAGTTAACTGAACGGAGCCGATGTGACATCAAATGAGCTTGATAACTCTGCTTTAGGTTGTGAGCTTTCTGGAAGGATGGGCATTTTCTCAGAGCCTTCGTGGAAATTGTTGTCTTTGAGGCTGGGTTCCTGGAACCCCTGGAGAATGCTGATCAGCATGGGTTCTGTTGATTCCCTTTCGTCCTGCTCCAGAATTGAACTCCGGGCCCTGGGCAAGATCTCAGAAGGTGAGGAGCTGACGGTGTCTTACATCGACTTCCTCCACCTCACCGAGGAGCGCAGACAGCAGCTGAGGAAGCAGTACTACTTTGAGTGCTCCTGTGAACACTGCCAGAAGGGGCTGAAGGATGACCTCTTCCAGGCAGTGAAGGAAGACCCCAAGGTACACACAACTCTGCTTCAGGGGCCGAGGCTGCCTTCCCAGGAGCTGGGCAAGGGTGGGGCTTATATCCTTGAGGAGAAGGCATGGGATGGAGCACAGAGCAGGGCGGGCAGGTCCCAGCTGATGCAAGGTGGGGGGAGTTTGAAGAAGCCAGTCTTCTCTGGGAAAGGAGACCAATGGCCTGACTGTACTGTTATTATGAACACCGGACAAGATGACCTGTATAAAAGGGCTGGCACCCAGGCACCCGGCAGGGTTCAACTCCCCACCCTGCCCTTGTGCAGGTTAAATAGTGTGGAGAACTTCAGAGATCAAAGTTCAGTAGGCAAAGGGATTTGAATATGCTTTTCCTAGTTCTGTAGAGATGGGTACTATGGAGACGGGGCGCGCTTGCCAAGGGGGATGCCAGGAGCTCAGCTGAGCTGAGCGAGAGCTGAGATGCCAGATGCCAGGGTGTCCAGTTAAAGCCACATGCCAAAAATGAAACTGAAATATTTAGACACTTATAAACAGTATAAACAAGAAGCAGAAACCAGAGAGGGTGCCAATCCGTGATCATCCAGTTCCTCCCTTGGAGCACACAGGGGTGGAGGGTGAGTCAGCACAGGCGTGGGGGTACTGTTCTCACTGTTGAGAGAACTCTGTCAGAAGCCTCAGGCAGTTTCTAGATCTGTGATTAGAGCAACAAGGGGAAAAAGCTCTGGGAACAAAATACTTGGCTACCAAGTCAGAGTGGGAAAAAGTGTCTGCAAGGCTTCCTCTTCTCCCAGTAAGGAGGTCTCAATAGAAGTGCGCAAGAAGTTAATGGCATGCTTCTGTATAACTGGTACTCGGATGGCATCTGTGGGACACACATACATGAACTTCTAAACCTCCCTCTGAGTGCTGTGTGTAGGAGGAATGTGCTCCTGGTCAGAGCAGAGGTGCTGGTGAATTCTAGGATGCTTGTCACATGACCTGTCTCATGGCTCCATTACCTAGTGGGGTATGTGCTCATTAATGTTTATAAAACACCCCCACCCACCTCCTACCCACCCCCAAGCATCTCTCCCTTTCATCCCTGGGATGCTCTACCCAATTTCCTGGCCAGTAACTTACTTGTAGTCTTACTATAGCATATAAACATTTTTACCAAGAAGTTCCACTTCCAAGTATCTACCCAGAAGAGACACCTACACATTTACTATAAGATACACGATAAAAATAGACTGTGGTGGTGCTTTTAGGAACAATAAAACACTGAGGGGGGGAACCCCTCAAATCAATACACATATGGAAATATATGAACAGAAGAAATGCCCTAAACCATTCAAATGCGTGAAGCAGTGTCTAGATGCAGGTCTGCAGTGAGATCTGGTCCTCAGAGGAAATGAGTTAAGGGGCCCAAGGACGTCATGTACATACGTTAGATTGCTAGAGTTGCTATGTCCGATGCCCCAAACTGGGTAGTGTAAACCTCAGTGTAACCTGTCTTACAGACCTGAGAGCCACAGGCCCACTATTCAGCAGTTGACAGGCTATGTGGGAAGGGTCTATTCTAGATGTTTCTCCTGCGCTCCCAGGAAGCTCTCTCCTGGTGTCTCTTTACAGCTTCCCTTTCACTGTCAGTCTTCTTTTTATAAGGTCACCAGTTGTGTTGGGTTAGGGATCCACCCCACTTCATTCCACATGACCTCATCTTAAAGGAATTGTATCCACAAGCATGCTACTCCCAAGTAAGGCTGCATTCTGGGGTCTTGGGGCTTAGGACTTCAATGCAGGAATTTTGAGAGGATGATGGCATTCAATTCATAACATCACGTCTGTTTACCATGCTATGAAAATTAAAAGGAACAGGCATGCACATGTTGGCATGCAAGCAAAGTCAATATCTATGCAGAAAGAAATAGAAGGAAGCTGTGACCTTATAGTGAAGATCAATGAAACATGAGGTAGAGAAATTGAGTCAGTCCTCCCATGCAGGAGATAGAGTAGCTGGGGCCAAGGATTATGGGTTTTTTGTTTGTGTTTTGTTTTTGGTTTTTTACAGAAACAATCTCCTTTTCACAGAATCAAAGGTGTTGTATTCTGGGACTTACATACTGTTAGTATTTGTGCACAATGCTTTGGACACTACAGAGACTAAGGGACCACATCCACTTTCATCCTGCCCTTTTAGCACCAGAGGACATCATGTGCTAGCCATGAGCCCCCGACACTGGCCCTGAGCATGTGTTTCCTAACTCAATCATTCTGCCACTCAGTTGTGTGTTTTTGTAAGTAGACAAGATCCTCTTTTCCTCCTTTCAAAATTATACAACACAGAGTAGTTTAGGTCTTTATATATATATTTGGTGGGTTTCCACAGTTCAGAAGGTGATGGGTGGTCTCAGGTCCTACCCTGTCACAATAGATAGGTGGCTAGTAGTGATAACATGCCGATATCTCTCAGGTTGACATGTCTCTGATAAAAGGTCGATGATTTCTGCTTGAACTTAACTAGATTCAAAGCAAAATCTTTCTAATATTTCTTAAACACCATACTGGATTTTCTATTTAAAAAAAATTTAAATTGAAGCCAGGTGGTGGTGGCACATGCCTTTAATCCCAGCACTTGGGAGGCAGAGGTAGGCGGATCTCTGAGTTCGAGGCCAGACTGGTCTACAGAGCGAATTCCAGGACAGCCAGAGCTACACAGAGAAACCCTGTCTGGAAAAAGCCAAAAAAAAAAAAATTAAATTGCATTTATTGGCTGGGTGTGATAGGACATGCCTTTAAGTCCAGGGAGGTAGAAGCAGGTGGGTCTCTGTGAGTTTGAGGCCAGCTTGGTCTACATAGTGAGTTCCAGGACAGACAGAGCTACATAATAGAGAGACCCTGTCTCAAAAACAACCACCCCCCAACAAACAAAAACCAAAAACTACATTTATTTATGTGTGTATGTATGTATGTATGTGTGTGTGTGTGTGTGTGTGTATGCATGTATGTAAGTGTGTGTGTGCATGTGGAGATCAGAGGACAATGTGGGGGAGTCGGCTCTCCTCTTCTACCATGTGGGTCCCTGGGATTAAATTCAGGTCACCAGGTTTGGTGACCAGTGTCTTTATCCATTGAGTCATCTTGCTGGCCTTAAATTGGGTTCTTCATTAAAGTAAACAAATGAACTCAAAATAAAAGTAACTCAACCTGGGCATGGAGAGATGGCTCAGCAGTTAAGAGCACTGGCTGCTCTTCCAGAGGACCTGAGTTCAATTCCCAGCAACCACACGGTGGTTCATAACTGTCTGTAATGGAATCCGATGCCATCTTTGGTGTGCAGATATACATGTAGATGAAACTCTCATATACATAAAATACATATCTATCTTCTAAAAAATTAACTCAACCTAAATATTTGGACAGGAAAGATTAAGTATGCTTTTACAGTTTTTTAATGAATTAATTTGAGGTAAAGTCTTGCTGTGTGGCTTGAGCTGTCTTGAACTCTTATTTAGCTCAGACTGACTTCTAATTCATCATCCTCCATCTCAGCCTTCCCAGTGTTGGGCTGCAGGTGTGTGACATGCTTGGCTATCATATCTTTTTTAAAAAGTCATTATAATGTAGTAATAATGTAAAAACAAATAAAACAACAACAACAACAACAACAACCGAGAAAGAATGGGGAAATCTGTTTTCTAGTTCCAGCTATGACCCTGAATGTCTGAGCCTGGGCAAATCTCTTCCTTTGGGACCTCTATTTCCTTGTCTGTAAAATGGAAAGCTGGGAGAATTTAGCAGTGTTCCTCTCAGCTTGAACTATATACTGTGTCATCACAATTGTCTTGTTCTGTTTTCTATGAGACAGTGTCTCATGAAGCCCAGGCTGGCCTGCACTTGCTGTGTAGCCAAGGAGGACCTTGAACTCCTGGCTCTCCTACCTCAGCCTCCCAAGGGCTGTGTAACTGCAGGACTGAGCCACCATGCCAAGCTTGGCTGCTTCTTTTCTCTTCCTTTTAACACTTTATGGCAGCCCTGTAAGTGGTCCCGTGGTCAGCACACCAGCGAGACTATCAGTCAGTACCAGAAGTTACACTACCCCCTTCCCGTGTGCACAAAAACCCTCAGGAAATGCAAACCAAAAGTTTTAAATGAGAAAATAAAAACAAAATATAAAACACTGTCCTCGGTTGCACCTCTGGACTGTCTGTTTAGGCCGATCAGGTTTTCCTTTTTCTCTATCCTGCAAGGCTACTTTTCCAAGATCAAGAACAAGCATCCCTCATAACTCTGTCCTCTTCCTTCTTCTCTGCCTCCTCCTGCAGATGCTTCTCCCCTTCTCTTCTAACCTCGCCCCTTACCTAGCCCCTCCCACTTCCCTGGCTCCTCCTCCTGTAGATGTAACAGTTTTATTAAATAAGAAACACAGAGCCAAATGCAGAGTTAAAAGCCCAACAGGTCAGAGCAGTAGCTGAGAGCTGATACTAAAAACCCTTTCTTACCCTTCACTGCCACTGCCGTCCTTCCCCTCAGACAGAGACCTACTTCCTGTGTGTCTGTCTTTTTATTGACTTTCTGTTCTGCCTTGTCACTGCCTGTCTATACAGACCTCTTGGGCTTTTAACTCTGCATTTGGCTCTGTGTTTCTTATTTAATAAAACTGTTACATCTACATCTGGTGCCCAACGTTCGTGGTACAAATTCATATAAACAGCTGCTTGCCTGTGGCCTTGTGGGCCCCAGCTCAGACCCAAGCTACCCTAAGCAAGGCGGTGGTGGCACACGCCTTTAATCCTATCATTTGGGAGGCAGAGATCCATCTGGACCTCTGTGAGTTTAAAGCCACACTGGAAACAGCCAGGCATGGTGACTCACGCCTTTAATCCCAGGAAGTGAGCCTTTAATCCCAGGAAGTGATAGCAGGAAGCAGAAAGGTATATAAGGTGTGAGGACCAAGAACTAGAGCTGGTTAAGCTTTTAGGCTTTTGAGCAGCAGTTCAGCTGAGATTCATTTGGATGAGGACTCAGAGGTTTCCAGTCTGAGGAAATAGAATCAGCTGAGGATCCGGCAAGGTAAGGTGGCTGTGGCTTGTTCTGCTTCTCTGATCTTTCAGCATTCACCCCAATACCTGGCTCCAGGTTTGTTTTATTAGCAAGACCTTCTAACAATTCATGCTACGTCCTCCTGCTTCTTCTTCTAGCTCCTGGGGCTTCTCTTCTAACTCTCCCTTTTCTCTTGCTTCTCCATCTCCTTCTTTGGACTTTGAGACATTTGGCACTCTCTCCCCCATCAAAACAAACAAACAAACAAAAAAACCAAAAAACAAAAATCTAATTGTATCCTCATGGGAACTGTTTTTGTAACTGTGATACTTCCTTATCTCATATACCAAAACCAAGTTTGAAAGGCTTTAGCACTAGACTGCTTAGTCTGTCTAATGTGGGAAGGCAGATGAGTCCGGCTTTCAGAGAGCTGACAAAAATCTCTCATGTTATCCTTTCGATTAAAGAATGACTAATGGCTGCATGCTAAGACAATTGGAGGGTCTGCGTGACCATAATCAGAAGAGCCCTCTTAGTAAGCTCCAGTGGCCACTGGAATGTGATTTTTGGATCAGGCCCTCAACTTTATTCCTGCCCTGGCTAGTAATTATTTAGTAATTTTATTTTATTGGTTTCTTGAGAAGGGGTCCCCTGTAACCCAGACTGCCCTTAGACTCCAGATGCTGCCGCCCTTCACCTCCTAGGTACAGGGGCTATAGACTCACACTATTGCGGCTGGCTCCACTTCTGTGTGTTTAAATCAGTGACTCAGATGAAGACAGAAATACAAGGCCTAGCTGTAGACTAAGTGGTTGACTTGAAGCAAAGAATTTTAGACAACAGGATCCCAGTCCAAATTCTAGAGGAAACACATGCGGAGTCAATGTCAAGTGTGCAAAAGCCCAGCAGTGAGCCAGACTTCCCAGGACTGGGTGGTGGCAAGGTTCTGAGCCTTCTTCACCAAAGTGTGAAGAGGGAGCTGGAGATGGCTCAGTGGGTAAGAGTGCTTGCTGCTCTTCCAGAAGACTCGAGTTTCATTCCTACCACCCATGTTGGGCAGCTCACAACTCCCTGGAATCCAATGCCCTCTTCTGACCTCTGGAGGCATATGCACACACTTGGCATACACTCACATAGACACATACACACACACTTAATTGAAAAGAAAAAAACAGGCCTAGCTCAGGTTGCATAAGCCTATTTAACAATCCATATTGAAACCGCACTCGTGTGTGTGTGTGTGTGTGTGTGTGTGTGTGTGTGTGTGTGTGTGTGTTTAACTAGAGTTACCCAATTTTGAGTGATAATGCTTCCCCCGCCTAAAAAAAAAACCCTGTAGACTGTCTAACAAAAACTCCAGTGCCACATACATGAAACCTCCCTTTGAGATGTGAGTCAGGAATGTCCAACAGACTCCAAAAACAGTACAGGCCACTACCATTGCCCTGGTTGTCTCCCAGCACTTGAAGGTAAGACCCTCTTACAGAAGTCAGTACAGACATCAGACACAGGACTTGGAGGGACTGAGCTGGACCAGCGCTTGTAGTATTGGAAGATGCTATGCGGTCTTCCAAGGGAGAAAAACAATCAGCAGTTCTGCCCACACGGGAAGCCTACAAACAACAACGACTGGCCAGCAAGATATCCTCGGTGACGCAATAGTGCCAACTTTGTCTTGGTGGTAAACAACAGATGTCTAATTAGACTTAAAGCCTGATCACTTGGAAAGAATTTATGCCTGGCACTGTAAATGTAGCCAACCACTCATGGACCCCAGAGGAGAACCTACTACTTTCCTAAACCAATATAATTTCTAACTGTACTCTAAATATTGATCCTTATATTCAAATGAGTGTAGTTCTCATTCCTCATCAAAGAAACTTTTTTTTTGTGCCGAGAGAGTCTATGACAGTCAACTGGTCAAAATGCAGAGCATCCGTGACTGTGGGGTGACCAACCCCAACTGATATACCTGCACTGCAGTCCCTATACCCAAGGCTCAGGGCAAATGGCAGAAAGGGGAGCAGAAAGATTGTAAGAGCCAGAGAACCAGGATGCCTGCTGTGAGATAGTGTCTTCTAGATGTGACAGGAAACCATGTGGTTGCCTAAGCAAGACCTGCATAAAGACAATGGTCCATATACCAGTGTGGTCAGGGCAACTCGTATAAGGCCTTGTCCCTAGATGAAGAGCTACAGGCAGTCAATGGCTGCGGGGAGAGGGGGAATCAGTTTTCCCCAGGGATGAGCTTCCTGGTAAGTTACTCAAGCCAAGTGGTCATCCCCAAACACTTGTGAGCAACACCAAGAGGGAGTGGGGAAAGACGGGAGGGATCGAAGTAGGGAAAAGGTGGGAATGACGTGAATACAGTGCACATGTGTGAAATCCTCCAAAACCAACAAGCTTAATTAAGAAGTCGAGAAGAAGAAGCACGAAACAGCAGTTGGAAAAACCGCAGGGGTCTTTACCTACTTGGAGAAATGAGACCATTATAATGTGTGAGGTTCTGATCCTACATTACAGTGAACGTCAAAGATGGCAGACACTGGAAGATAGTTTGCTTTCGTTTCTTTGGGTTGGTAGTAGTGGGATTGAATCTCGGGTTGGTAGTAGTGGGATTGAATCTCGGGTTTTATGCATGCAAGGCAAGTGCTCTACCGTGGAACTACATTCCCAGCCTTCAGGAACTCCGAGATAAGATGGGCTGCCCCGTGAGGTGATCTCAAACTGGATACCCCTATCTTTCCTAGCCCTCCCCGGAAGTGGTGAAGGAGACAGTACAACTCTCAAAGGATACACTGGAAAAAATAGACAAGGCTCGCTCTGAGGGTTTGTATCATGAGGTGAGAGCACTTTTAACAGAGGCTAGTGATGGGGAGGAGGGTGGAAAGTAGGGGACGTATGTGAACAGAGAGGGGAGACTGCTGAGCAGGTCGTGTTTCCTGGAAGGCCGTTTCTCTCATACCCTTCAACTATAGTACCCATTAAAGGTGTATTCTCAGTGACTACTCAACCCAGTGAAATCTGTTCAAAGAGAGCAAACGTTGCTGGATCCACGTATTAGGGGCTGGAGGAGGGCCTGTGATAGCTCAGGTACCATCAGAAATGGAAGAGTGACAATGGCCTTGGAGGACACCGAGAGTGGCCTGCTAAGCATTCAACTTTGGCTCCTGAAGCCCCCTAGATTCTCATGTCTCTATACTGTAATCGGCTGTGTAAACACCTCGTGCCTCTTCTCCAACCAGGACGGTGTCTCTAAAATCTCTGCTCGAGGGATCTAGGCATCAAGGCTTCATAGCTTCCATAGGCTTTCAATGTATAGTCAAGTGGTCTATGGTGATACTGCTGCGTTAGTTTTTGGAGACAAGGCTGTATGTAATGCAGGCTGGCCTTGAATTCTCTGTGTGCCTGAGTATGGGGATCACAGGCATACACCACCATACCTGAGAAGTTGCTTTGAATTCATCTCAACAGCTTGTTGAAAGTCAATTCTTGTGTCTCACCCTCTAAGCTGGGATCTGTAATGAATATCTAAATTACTCCAGTGTAATAAAAACTCGGGAGTCAGAAATTAAGGCAGAGACTTAACAAATCCAAGGACAGTGACCCTCTCTCCACTTTTCCCCAAAGCACCTCTCCCAGAAATCCTCCCTTCTCTCTTTCTGTCCTTTCTAGCAGATCTCCTCAGTTCTCCAAGATCTCTATGGCTAATCCCAGTTGGCCAATCACTGACTCGGTCCTTTGATCAAGGTGGCTTTATTGGGACAATGGGATAGCTGTACGAAGAGTTCTCCCTCAACAGGAACCTACTCATTCTGAAATAGAACAGAGGCACCATGAATCAGTGGCTCCCCGCCCCACAAGCTCATTATGCAGCTTGGATGAGCCACGGGTGACTGTTACTAGGATGTGTTAATTTGGTGGTTAATTTCACTTCATGTCTCTTTCATTTCATTCCTTTTCTCCTTCTCCTTTACTGATTCATCCATTGCACATGTATGAACCCTTACTAGGGTGACCAATGCAAGACACTCTCTTTGTCCCCTCACTGAGTTCTGTCAGGTGAGAGGAAGCCATGAAAATGAAGTGTTATGCATGGTAAGGAATCTGTGGCAAAGGCATGTGTCAGGAACCACATGGGTGGGGCTCCATGGGCCCCATTCCTTTGGCTTCTCTTCTCTTCAGTTCTACCTCCCAACAACAACACAGGCTGATGACTAACCCTTGAACACATAGGCCTTAGGGGTGGGCACGTACCCAAACCATATCAATGTATTTACATTGTGTATATCTATACATATGCATGCATACGTGTACATATATACACACAAGTTTAGTGTATGTGTAGACAGGCACACATATATGCGTGTGTAGTTTACATACCTCTCTGCTGCATACATACTGACTTCGAGTAGGCAAACTTCCTCACTTTGTTGTATCATCTTTTTGGCTCAACCCTACCGTTTCCCACACCAGCGTCTTAGCCAGGAAGGTCGTTTTGTTAGTTCATACCACAAGCCTTGTTTTCCCCCTTCTTTCTCCAGCTTTCAAAGAGTGAGTCTAGTGCTGTCTTGCTGTCCACCCATCAGTTAAGCACACACTCTGGTACAGTGGTGATGAAGCTGTGTCTCCCTCCAGGTTGTGAAGCTGTGCCGGGAGTGCCTGGAGAAGCAGGAACCAGTGTTTGCCGACACCAACCTCTACGTGCTTCGGCTGCTGAGCATCGCGTCAGAGGTCCTCTCCTATCTCCAGGCCTTTGAGGAGGCCTCGCACTACGCCAGAAGGATGGTGGACGGCTACACGTAGGTGATGGTCCTGGGTCTCAGGTGGTCTCCCGGAAACCCTCTGTTCCAGGGATGGCAAAGAGATGGCACACATTTGATTGCCCCTCCTACACCTCCAATGGCCATGGTCACAGTTGCACTTCTCCTTACAAATTAAGCTTTTCTCGTGGTGTCCCAGCAGTAATGATTGAACAGTCAGAGGTGATACTCAGATGAGGCCTGGTTATCATCTCTGATGTGTTTGTTTTTTTTTTTATTTTTTTTATTTTTATTTTACAATACAATTCAGTTCTACATATCAGCCACAGATTCCCTTGTTCTCCCCCCTCCCGCCCCCCTCACCTTCCCCCCAACACACCCCCCATTCCCACCTCCTCCAGGGCAAAGCCTTCCCCTCGAACTGAGATCAACCTGGTAGACTCAGTCCAGGTAGGTCCAGTCTCCTCCTCCCAGGCCGAGCCAAGCGACCCTGCATAGGCCCCAGGTTTCAAACAGCCAACTCATGCAATGAGCACAGGACCCGGTCCCACTGCCTGGATGCCTCCCAAACAGATCAAGCCAATCAACTGTCTCACCCACTCAGAGGGCCTGATCCAGTTGGTGACCCCTCAGCCATTGGTTCATAGTTCATGTGTTTCCGTTCGTTTGGCCATTTGTCCCTGTGCTTTACTTCCTTATTTGTCATTTGAGCGGCATCTTCTGCTTTGGATTTTCCTAAATGAAGCTTGATTTTAAATGCTTGGAGAGTTTTTTATTCTCTCTCTAATAACCTATGACCACCCCTATAACACATTGGCCTTGGGGTGGGTACTTACCCAAACCGTAGCAATATATTGGCATTGGGTAGATCTTTACATATGTACACATGTGTGTCCATATAGACACATAAGTATGTGTGCATATGTATACATATACATGCAAATATTTTTCACAGCTCTGCTATAAAGAGAGAGAGAGGCTGTTCTTGCTTATAAATGATAATATGCTGCTTTTTCATTTCCCCTCCACCAATGTTCTCTCTTGCCTTCTATGTTCACATGAGCTTAGGAATTTGTGTTTCTGATCAGATGAGTAAGTTGCCTTAAGAAGGCTTTTCTTTAGGACGCTGCTCATTAAAAAATGCAGGTAAATGGATCAGCATGCTAGGAAGGAGCCCTGCCAGGAGAAGAAAAATACAGTGCAGCCCCAGGAAGGACACTGAAGTTAGACTTCCCGCCTTGAGCTTCTTTTCATGTTCCCCAGAAAACTGGGGGTGCTCCAGATGGTACCTGGCTCCCTGTGCTCAGGCTCCGAGTACAGCTGTGGCCCTCTTTGTCCATGAAGCCTTGGCTTGGTGGTCCAGGTCAGAGTCCCAACTCTCCTGGCCTCACTGTGTAGAAAACTGGTCAGCTCTGTGGATTTCAGAAGCCCACAACAAGCCATTGGTGCCCCACGGCACGAGTGGGAAGACAGGCGGACTTGATCAGCGAGAGTACTGGCTTTGGTGTCATTTCCATTTGCTGTGACAGAATACCCTGACATGTCAGCTTGGAAGAGGAAGGGTTTATTTGAGCTCACAGTTCCAGGTCACAGTCCACCATTGCAGGGACGCTGAGGTCACATCACACCCATGCTCAAGAGCAGAGAGCAATCTTGCTCTTACAAAGTTTAAGGTCCTCTGTTCAGGGAATGGTGCTAACCACAGGTCCTCACAATGGTTGCTCACAAACATACCCATAGCCAACCTAATCTGGAAGATTCCTCATTGAGACTCTTTTCCCAAGTGATGCTAGATTACGTCAAGTTGACAACGACATCGGGCAGAGTACTTTAGGAGTTGTTCTGTGCTGTACAGATGTAAAGAAGGTTGGGACGATGAGTCCTGTTTACTTCCTGTGCCTCTGCAGGAAACTCTACCACCATAACAATGCCCAGCTGGGCATGGCTGTGATGCGGGCAGGGCTGACCAACTGGCATGCTGGTAACATCGAAGTGGGGCACGGGATGATCTGCAAAGCCTATGCAATTCTCCTGGTGACACACGGACCCTCCCACCCTATCACCAAGGACTTAGAGGTAAACAGCATCCTGGAGGTGGGCAGTCACTGTCTTATTTGAATGTCTCTTGAGATGGGAGTCCTGGCTCATCTGGACTTTGCTTTATGGAAGTCTGTAGACTGCTAGCCAGACCAGAAAGGAACTTAGAATGCTTTAGCCTTACATATTTTCCTCATGTTACATATGAGGAAACAGAGGCCCAAGGGAGGGGAGTACTCATCTATTGTTATCCAGTGGTTTGACAGTAAGGTCAGAGATGGCTAATTTTGTATCTAGCATATTAAGCTTGTCAAAGGCAGTCTCTGTCAGTCTTACCTACTGTGGTGTTCTGAGCCTCTGAACAGCTAGCTAGCTCTTCTGAATATTCTGAGTAGATACGTGGGAGAACAAAGACTTTGTTGTGTGTTATTCGCTATAATCTTCCCAACATGCTGTGGTTAAGTCCATTAGGTCCTACAAGCACAAAGGTCAGGATCCAGGGCTCAGATCCAGGTCCTCAGCCAACAGTGAGAAGAAGCATTCTCTGGGGAAAACAACTTTGCAGCTACCATCTCACGGGTCCATCTCCCTCTCCCTATGATGCTAGGCATGCTGCTACACCATCAGTCTACAATGGCGCCCCCCCCCCTTACACACACATTTGTTTCTGGAGGGATAGAGTTAAATCTTACTGACCAGGAGTCATTTATCCAAAGATATGTCAGGACCGTGCCATGGGGATGTGTCACTCAATGCTGCTATCTGTGTCCCACAGGCCATGAGGGTGCAGACAGAGATGGAGCTGCGTATGTTCCGCCAGAATGAATTCATGTACCACAAGATGCGGGAGGCTGCCCTGAACAACCAGCCCATGCAGGTCATGGCTGAGCCCAGCAATGAACCAGCCCCGGCTCTGTTCCATAAGAAGCAATGAGGACCTTGTTGGAGAGTCGGGGGCAGTGTGGTTGGGGAGCTGGGGAGATCATTACCCTGGGTCCCCCACTGTCATTTTGGTTCAGTTCAACTTGGCTTAGCTCTATCTCACCCCAGACCAACTCTTTCTGTATGTGTCAGGTGCAAGGTTCCATCATCTATTTAATAAAGAAGCCCAACTATAATTGGGCTAGAAGGACAAATGTAAACAAAAAAAGGCACAGCGTAATAGTAAATGTAATGGCGAACTCTATGGACAGAGGTGAGTGTGTGTGTGTGCCTGTGTGTGTGTGTGTGTGTGTGTGGTGTGACACCTGAGCTAAGGGTGGCAGGTACCTAGAATCTCAGATGACTGCTTGTCTATCTGTGCAGTGTCTCTGGGGCGGCTGGTCTCACCTATGCCTGGGAATATTTAGGGTTTGGCAGACTGGGATGGATAATGTCAGGCTGGTGTGGAGTTATTAACAAAGGACTGGGGCTGTGTTTGGCCCTTTGAGATCCACTCAGAGACAGGAAACCCATTTGGGAGAGTATCTAGAAAGAGGCAGGGGCCTTGTTCAGACCACCTGTGGTCTCAATTCCTGGTCCGAGCTTGAAACATACTTTTAGAAATAACTCTAGAACACACAGAGAAGGAATTTTTCCCTGTCTGTCCTACTCACCAAGCCTGGAGCCCCTTGTGATGTGTGTGTGTGTGTGTGTGTGTGTGTGTGTGTGTGTGTGTGTGTGTGTGTGCTCCTTGAAGAAAAGCTGAGGTTTTTCTGCCGTTGACTAGTAGGAGTTTCAGGGTGAAGCTGAGGGTGTGCATGTCTGCTGGTGGGCCCAGCAGAAGCGGATTGTAAGAGTTTCGAGCCCAGGTAGTCTGCACCAGC
The DNA here is from genome assembly GCF_949786415.1 of Peromyscus eremicus. Taxonomy (NCBI): domain Eukaryota; kingdom Metazoa; phylum Chordata; class Mammalia; order Rodentia; family Cricetidae; genus Peromyscus; species Peromyscus eremicus. The sequence goes on along the minus strand of NC_081418.1, from coordinate 83,684,917 downwards.
TTAGGGTTCACTGTTGGCCCCAGGGAGGCTCTGCTCTCTGCAGTGAGTGACTGTTACTTCCTGTGCTTAGTTTCTTTATCCTGTCCATGCTCTGGGGGCTTCTGCCCTTCCTAACAGAAGGCCGTTCACCTGGGCTAGGATCTCTTCAGAAGTGTGCCCACTTTGTTCTCACTTGCTGAGAGGCCCATTTCCATCTGAGAAATGAAGGCCCAGGGATGACCTTTTAGTTTCTGGGACCAACTTTCTCACCAACATGGTTGGGGATCATGAAGTGAATTCCTTTAGTTGAGGGTGTCACCAAAACTGCTGCACAACCTTGGGCTACCATTGACCCCAGAGCTCTAACATCGTGCAGTCACAGGATCCCCACTAAAACACAAATTCATTTCTGCCTGAAATGTTAGTTCCTCCGTCCCCACCCTTTCATCCAAGAATGATCCCCTGCTCCCCCCTGAGCCACGCCCAGCAGCTGAGACCTCTGAAATGGCACCCCCTTGAAGATTAGTACCTAACCCTTGTTTCTTCTTTGAGGATTCGTTCTCTAGAAGCTTCTCTGAAAGGTTGACAGTTACCTCAAGCTCTACCCCTCAGGCTTAGGGACAGCATCAATCTCCTTGGGAGTCCTACAGGTGCGTTCACATCATCACTCCTCGTCTCCAGTGTGGACTCTGCCCCAAGTCCCCTTCCTTTCTCTGTCACTGTTATGTATCACCCACTTTCATTGTTTCTTCTCATCGTCCTAGTATCTGTTTTCTTCAGCATTAGTCACAGTGTTTGTGCTCTTCCATCTCTCTGCGATCCTTAGACCAGGGTTCACCCTCTCTCACTGGCTATCCCTGCCCCTGCTCTGGATCCCTTGCCTGCCCTCCAGAGCATCTTCTCCATCCTGAGCCCTTGCCATTCTCCCACCACAGGGCTTCTTTTCTTTTTCCCCCATTTATTTCTTTGAGACAAGATCTTTCTACTTAGCCCTGGCTGTCCTGGAACTCACTATGTAGACCAGGCGGTCCTCAAAACCACTGATATCTGCCTGCCTCTGTCTCCTGAGTACTGTGATTAAAGATGTACATCAGCATGCCCAGCACCACCCGGCTTCTTTAATGACATCATTAAAGATGCTGAGGACCCTTGGATCACCGTCTTCACAGCTAGGGGTTCTCTGCAGTTTTTTTTTCCTGTTTCTCCTCTCTTTCCATTTCTTCTCAAACCCACTGTGCACTGGTTCTACCACTGCCCCTCCATTAAAATGTCTCTTTTCTAGTTCCTTACATTATCCAGCCTCTCTGTTAGCAGCACACCCCAAACTTGGTTTCTGTGACCCCCATTCCTTTGCAATGAGCCTCTGATGTGGTTTCTCTCGCCTTCCCTGGTCTGGTTTCTCACCTGCCCCTGATAGGCCCCTGAGTTGATTTTTGTCCTTAGGTGACGCTTTATGTAATGACTACATTGAGGTTTCTGGTTCTCGGGTCTGTTATCTGATCTTACAAATTGAGCTCCAGCCCTTCACATCCTCTTGGGTGCTCTGCAGGCACCTCAAAGTCAGCATGCTCCAAATGAGACTCCCCTAACACCTCTCCTAACACCTCATCATTCTCAGAACACCACCCAAGAATACCACCTCCCCCATCATGTTGTGGGTTCCTGAAGGCAGGGCCACATCTCTTTGTTCATCTTTCTGTCTCTAGGACAGGTCCTGGATCATGATGGTGCTCACTAAGTGTATATTGAGTGAATAAATGAATGAAATGTTTATCTCAAAGTTAAAGAGTTACACAACTAGGTATTTCGAGTATTTCTGTTATAGCAGTCAGCGAAGCCCAGTAAGTCCCCTGTGTTTGTGGGACATGGCTTCTTTCCTTCTGATGGCCTTTCCAGAGGAGCATGGTCTCATGGACTTTCCAGGGATGATGGATAGGACTTCATCTGTGACGTCCAATTTAGTAGTCACTAACAGCTTGTGACTACTGAACACTGGAATAATGTTAAGGACATGAAAATTTAATTTTATTTAATTTCAATTAATTTTTGTTTTTGTTTTTGTTTTTTGTTTTTCAAGACAGGCTTTCTCTGTGTAACAATCCTGGCTGTCCTGGAACTCACTTTGTAGACCAGGCTGTTCTTGAACTCACAGAGATCCACCTGCCTCTGCCTCCAAAGTGCTGGGATTAAAGGCATGTGCCACCACAGCCAGGTCAATTAATTTATGTTTAACTAGGGAAGGTGGCCAGTGGCAATTGCATTAAACTGTAATTTTAGAGAAATGCCTTAGTGTTTCTCTAAAACACCAAGAGCACGGATGCTGATAAAAACCACTTCAGTTTGCCTTCTTCACAGCTATCCTGATACCAGATTGGTTACTTCACCCCTGCCTCAGTTTCTCCATTTCTCCCTTGGCCTACGTTGGCATCGAAGACTGGATTTTTAAACTATAAATCCCTTAGGATAGTACCAGGCCCATTGGCAGTGTTTAAAGAGAATGCCATAGTGTTATACCGGTTGGAACCACATTTCTGCCCGTGTTTCCGTTTTCCCAAGTAGAAAGCTAAGGAGTGGATCACGGTGTGCTGACATTGGCTTTGTCAGCTGTGGGAGCGACTGTGCACGTGTCTACAGCACCACGCTTACTGATATTCCACTGCCAGATAACTTGAAGTTGGCCATGGCAGGAATGTTAGTCCATGCCCAATGTCTGAAGCTTAGAACACCCATGTTAACCTAGGAAAGGGAGTGACAGAATGGATCCTCAGAATGTTAAAGGAGTCTCTGTTTAAACTGGAATGGAGACTGTACTCAAACCTCTACCCCCTCAGAGCCACACTGAACATGTCTAAGAGCTCTGTGTGCCACCCTCGCCATGAAGCCACCTGCCTGTATCGGTGAACCCAGGCACTAGCCAGACATAGTCACTGCCTGGTGACTCTCTTAGGGTCCTATCTCTCTAAAGATCTGAGGTGGAAAACTGTGGTGGGCTCTTCACCATGGCCAGATGATTTTCCTACAGAGTATTTCATGTCATTTCACTTACAGCGAATACACTCCTCAGTAAGTACCTGCTGCCCCCAGGGTCAAGTCCAAACTCCTTTCCAGAGTGAAAAGATTCACTGTAGAGACTCAGTTCTGTCTGTCTCCTCATCATATCCGTTTGCAAAATAAATCCCTTCAGATGCTCTCGGACCTACCGCGATTCTTTTCTGATGTGGAACACTAGAAAGTTGTGGATGCTCAGCATGTATATAAAAAGTGATCCAGGACCAGGGAGATGGCGCAGTGGGTAAATGTGCTTGCCATTAAGCTGGACAACCTGAGTTTAACTCCCAGATCCCCCAGAGTGGGAAGAGAGAACAGACTCCTGCAAGCTGTCCTGGCCTCCACAAGTACACCATGACACTGCACACCCCCTTCCCCAAGTAAATAGATAAAATATAAGAACAAATAAATGAAAAAAATACTCAGAAGCTTGGGTATAGACCACATTAGAGTCTCCCCTCCTTTACCCTATCAAATCACTTTCTTTTTTTTTTTTTTTAAATTTTTATTTTGCAATACAATTAAGTTCTACATACAGGCACAGATTCCCTTGTTCTCCCCCCTCCCGCCCCCCTCACCTTCCCCCCAGCCCGCCCCCCATTCCAATCTCCTCCAGGGCAAAGCCTTCCCCACAGACTGAGATCAACCTGGTGGACTCAGTTCAGGTAGGTCCAGTCCCCTCCTCCCAGGCCGAGCCAAGCGACCCTGCATAGGCCCCAGGTTTCAAACAGCCGACTCATGCAATGAGCACAGGACCCAGTGCCACTGCCTGGATGCCTCCCAAACAGATCAGGCCAATCAACTGTCTCACCCACTCAGAGGGCCTGATCCAGTTGGTGACCCCTCAGCCATTGGTTCATATTTCATGTGTTTCCGTTTGTTTGGCTATTTGTCTCTGTGCTTTATCCGACCTTGGTCTCAACAATTCTCTCTCATATAAACCCTCCTCATTCTCGCTAATTGGACTCCCAGAGATCCACCTGGGGCCTAGTCATGGATCTCTGCATCCAGATCCCTCAGTAGTTGGATGAGGTTTCTAGCACGACAATTAGGGTGTTTGGCCATCCCATCACCAGAGTAGGTCAATTCGGACTGTCTCTCGACCATTGCCAGCAGTCTGTTGTGGGGGTATCTTTGTGGATTTCTGTGGGCCTCTCTAGCACTTTGTTTCTTCCTATTCTCATGTGGTCTTCATTTACCATGGTCTCCTATTCCTTGTTCTCCCTCTCTGTTGTTGATCCAGCTGGGATCTCCCACTCACCCAAGCTCTCTTTCCCTCGACACTCGCCCTTCACTACCCCCACTCATGTCCAGGCTGTTCATGTAGATCTCATTCCATTTCTCTGTCATTGGGCAAATCACTTTCTTTACCCTAATGCAGTCAATTATGAAGAAAAATAAAGGAGAGAAACAAAAACAGAAAAAAAAAGGCATGAAAAAGGAGGCAGTTATTTTTGGACCTACTTAACATGCATTAGCCACGTAAATGTTCTCACAGGAATGAGCGCCCCTTGTCGGTGAAATGTCCATAGACTAGGCAAAGGCAGGCATTAGCACGTGTGTACACATCTGTGTGTGAGTGTATTGGGAGGAGGGACCAAGGTGAAAATGGCAGATTCCCATCAACAGCTGTTTGTTCAGGCACTAAGTTCTCCGGGCGCCTGTACGAAATCTGAATTCAGCATCTCCCAGGGCAAAAAATATACAGCCCCTCCCCAACCCAGAGCTAGTTTCAATGCAAGACCCTGTTAGGAGTCATCTTTGGGGAATACTGTCTGGTCCCTAGAGACTTTGTTGAAAAACCTTCGAAATACTTTTTCTAGTTTCAGAGCCAAAGGACTCAGTTGTCAGCTGCAGACAACGCAAGCCTCTTTGCCCTGCTCGACACTCAGCTTAGTTTCTTGGTCAGAACAGTGTCATCACACTATTCTAGTTCTACTCTGATGCTGTGGCAAACACCACGACAAAGAGCAATTCAGAGAGAAAAGGGTGCATTGCAGCTTACAACTCCCAAGTAACTGTCCACCCCTGAAGGAAGTCAGGACAGGAACTCAAGGCAGGAACCTGGAAGCAGGAACTGAAGCAGAGGTCATGGCGGAGCGCTGCTCACTGGATCCCTCTCTCTGGCTTGTGCACAGCCAGCTTTCTTATGCGACTCAGCCCCACGTGCCTACAGATGGTGCTACCCACTGTGGGCAGTGCCATTCCACATCCATCATCAGCCAAGACAATTCCCCACAGACATGCCCAATCTGACGGCGACAGTTCTTCAGTTAAGGTTTCCTCTTCTTATGTCACTTAAAGTTTGTGTCAAGTTGATAGCAAAACCAGTATACACACCCTATTGGCCATTCCTGAGGAATCTGAGAATGGCATTTGCTTTGCAAATTGTTCCAGGGCTCCTTACAAAAGCCATGAGAGAAGGGTCTGTACTATGCATTTTCCAGGAGCTGTAACTGTGAGCCAGAATCACAAGTCAGGCAGTTCAACTGTATCTACAAGCCAAATACTTCTTCAATCATCTCTTTATCAAACACATAAATCCAGAAAAGTAGTTGCTTGCAAAAGAGTCAAACAACATAAATTATACAAAAAGCTCTCAGCCTTCTGATTCTGTTCCCATACCAGAAACACTGTTAGCTGATGCACCAGTTACGGAGAGGCTTTCCCCTAGGCCACCAAAAATATATATTAACAGATAGCTTTACTTCCTGCCCTACAATTTACATGAAGGATATTACATTCTGAAACTTACATTGGACAAGGTGGTTACAGGCCTGTAATCCCAGCATTTAGGAGATGGAACCAGAACGATCAAACATTCAAGGTCTTCTTCCACTACAAAGTAAGTTCAAGGCCAGCTTGGGCTACATGAGACCCTGTATTTTTCTATAATATACTTTGTGGTAGAAGTCTTTACATCTCAGTACACTTAGAATGACACCATCATTTATAGCAGATGATTTCAAAGAGCATGGATCTACCACAGCTGGTGGCCATGTCAGAGGAACAGCAAGTGGCAATTGAAGTTCAAGGTGTCAGCACACCAGGAGGCAATTCCCTGATGGGTGAATCTTGGATATACGCAAGGCCCAGAGACCATAGACCCCAGAATGTCTTTTGCTTCTGCTGTGCCTTTACATGTTTGCTGCTGCTATCTTTCTCTGGTATCTGACATGGTGTGAATGGGTATGGGGAGATCCCCACTGCCTGTAATGTAGTGTGTTTATCTCACGGATACATTCTGTTCTACTGGACATTTTTACCTGTGGATTATTGTGAAGATGACTCCTTCCTAAGTTGTACTGGCTAACTGATGATAGTAATAATAAGGTTAGTTTATATAGAGTTTTGATGAATACAAATAAATACAAGGAAATGTCATACAGCTAGGGCCTATGAGTTTCACCTGAGGAGCTGCATAGCTCGCAGTTCAAGTTAATGATTAAGGAAGACAATTGAGTCCCCAGGAGCCAGGCTGGTTCTAATTCTCTTAATGCTGAAAGATGCAGTCACAGGTTTCGGTGTGCATCATTAGCTGAAACAAAGCCTTAAAATAACTTCAGGTTAAAGTAGACATTTTGATAAATAGCTTTGAGATGAAAAAAAAACAGAAAACAATCTACAGTTCACAAGGACACATAGTTGAGTTATAGATTCATTGGTTAGGGTAAAAAATGCAAAGCAGCTCAATTGTTGGTAGCTGATGTACTTTCCTTGCTTTGATCACTTTGGCTGGTGATCAAAGTTTATGATAAATTTCTTTCTTATGCCCACTTTTTTTTCAAAATCATTATAAATACAGAAATGTGTTTATTTTTACTCATCACTGTACATTTTTCAGTGAAAATGTACCGCCTAAAGGGTAGCGAGACGGCTCGGTGGGTAAAGGCATCTCCACCATGCCTGAGACCTGAGTTCAGTGCCCAGAATCTACTTTATAGAAGGAGAAAACAGACTCCCACAAATGTTCTCTATTCCACAGGTACACATGTGTACACACATATATGTGCTGACTACGTAGGTTTCCATGTAAAAGAAACCCCAGTTAGAGTTTATAGTTTCATCAATGTTTCCCATTTGCTGTGACTAAATTACAAGGTAATAAATAGTTATTTACATGATTCAGAAAATACTGCACAATTATCTCATGGCCAGAGGCAGCTGCTTCCATCAAAGGAGTGAATCCATATACAGGCTCCCTGCAAGATGAGATCAGACAGATAGTGGAGAGACAATAAACAAACTCTCCTACCAAAAACAACCAAGCAAAGACCCGGACAGGCAGAGCAGCGGGTGCAGGCTCAGGCCTAGGCTCTCATGCACTTAGAACCACTGGGGTGTTGGGATTAGGGAGGCAGTTCAGTTGGTAAAGTGCTTGCCACATAAGCATCAGGACCTGAGCTTGATCCCCAGCACCAGGTAAGAAGGTTGGTGTGGTTGGTTGTGCTTGTAATCATAGGGCTGAGAGGAAAAACAGGCAGATCCCAGGCCAGGCAACTAGTTCAAACTGTGAGCCCTAAGTCCTAGTAAGAGACCCTGACTCGATTAGAAAAGGTGGATGATTCACAAGAAATACCACCATTTCTAGCTTTTGCACACACACCTACCCGCAACACTTGCCTCAACTGCACACAGAGAAACTAATGAGGTGAGATGGGAACAGACAATAAGACAACATGAGCTTTACTAACTCCCTCATTAATAGTCCCAAGGACCGAGCTCTCCCATCTTCCTTCCCTCAAGGCCATTCCTACCTCATTCTAAATCCACACTTTAATCCCACTCAAAAAGCAGCTATTGCCAAACCTGGTGGAACTTGCCCTTAATCCCAGCACACAGAAGGTAAAGGCAGGTGGATTTCAGTGAGGCCAGCCTGGTCTACATAGTGAGTTCCAGGACATCCAAGGCTACCTGAAGAGACCCTCTCTCAAAAAGCTAAGTAAGCAAACAAACATTAAAGCAGCTACTGTTCTTTTGTGCCCACTTTTGTCCTCAGTCTCCTGATATAAGAAACTATTGATAAATGCATATGCATCAAGTAGAGCTAATTGATTCTTTTTCATATATAAAAGTTTAGGTTTGTGATTCCTTTAAGATTTCTTATAAGATTACCTTTCGCCGGGCGGTGGTGGCGCACGCCTTTAATCCCAGCACTTGGGAGGCAGAGCCAGGCGGATCTCTGTGAGTTCGAGGCCAGCCTGGGCTACCAAGTGAGTTCCAGGAAAGGCGCAAAGCTACACAGAGAAACCCTGTCTCAAAAAACCAAAAAAAAAAAAAAAAAAAAAAAAAGATTACCTTTCAAGATAAGTAATAAAGTAATTGGCCCTTTCTTTGTAACTGCAAAACTGCAGCCTGCCAGTAAAAGACCTGACTGAGAAAAATACTTTGCTTGCCTACCCGGTTAATCTATTAATTCATACCCAAACAAGTTGCTTGGGTATGAATGTATATGGATTCTTGGGATAATTTGTTTCTCACCTGTAATACATAAAATGTTTAATTATGTAAGGGAGATAAAAAAAAAATGTTTTTACCTGTATTCATCATAATCGTTCATTTGAAAACCAGAATGTAACCATGTTGTAATTTTTATATTGAGTGAAAGATCTTGCTGGGGTATATAAGCTGGGGTATATAAGTATAAAGATGAGCTAAAATAGGCTAGATGGAAAAATATCAAGAATGAGAGAGTCAGAAGGAACTAGAAGGGCAACATTAAGAATAAAGATAGAGTTAGAAGGAAAATATCAAGAATGAGAGAAGGAAATCACCAGGAAAACATAGAATAGAGAATACAAAAGAAAAATAAAGAAAAAGTCTGAAGGAAACCATCAAGAGAATGTGTGTCTTTTTCCCTAATCCCCTCAGATAAAAAAAAGTCTAGTATACCCTGACTCCGTGGATTTCCCTTTGAGCTCTGTGCTGCTGAAGGCTGCCCCCCCCTGCAGCAATACACCACACTTAATCTAACCCCTCTTCTCTTTCTTTTTAAAGACTTTTTATTTTAAACTTTCTCTGTCTGTGTCTCTCTTTCTCTGTGTGTGTGTGTATGTGTGTGCGTGTGTGTATGCATGTGAGTGTATAGACACAAGTGCAGGTTCCCACAGAGGCCAGAAGAGGGCATCTTATTCCCTGGATCTGGAGTTAGAGGTGGTTGTGAGTCTCTCTATATGGGTGCTGGGACCAAACTTAGGTCTTCTGCAAGAGGAATAGGTGTACTTAAACCACTGACCCATCTCTCCAGCCCCCTTGCTCTTCTTTTCCATGTGTGTATGTGGCGGGGAGAGCACATGCATTTCATGGTATGTATGTGGAGGTCAGAGGACAACCTCAGGCATTGGCTTTCACCTTCTACCTTGTTTGAGACAGGTAGCCCATGAACTGGCCTACAAGCATCTGAGGATTCTCTTTGTCTCCTTCCTGTGAGAGTGTGGAGATCAGCCATTCTGTTGAGCTTTATGCTGGTTCTGGCAATCTCAAGTTAGGTTTTCAGGCTTGTGATAAAAATGCTTTACCCATTGAACAATCTCCCCAGCCTTATCTGTTTCCACGTCATGTTGTTGCTTTTTTTTTTTTCAAACACAGAGCTGTGTGCATGCTAGGCAAGTGCTCTACCACTGAGCAATGTCCCCAGCCCATTTGCTTGCTTGCTTGTTTGTTTATTAAGACATAGTCTCACTATGTAGCCCAGGCTGGTCATCCTGCCTCTGCCTCCTAAGCTGGCATTATGGGAGGGTGTACCACTACACCCAACTTATGCTTGCTACATCCTTTATGCTGTCTGTACATGTATACAATACTTCTTCAGGAAGAAGCACAGTGGTATTGCTGGGTGCTAGGGACTTCACTGAAAATGTTAAGGGATGCTGTCAAATGGTGTCCAGCATGGGCTTCACCAGTTTATATCTCTACCACTGAAGGTAGAGCCATTCACAATATTTTTACAAACTTGGGTGTAATTAATGTTAACTTTTACTAGCTCTTTTATACTTGAGCACCTCATCTTACATTCCCACCTCAGTTATAATTATAGCAAAAATAAATATCTTTTTTATTGGGAGTGTCCTTATTAAATGTCCTTGACCTGCCTTGTTGGTCATTTATTTTAATTTGGGGAAGAGTTTCATATTTTATAACCTTCGTTACATAAGCCACAAGTGTGCTCTCCCATAGTACTGCTTTTCATGAAAATTATGTTTACGCCGGGCGGTGGTGGCGCACGCCTTTAATCCCAGCACTCGGGAGGCAGAGCCAGGTGGATCTCTGTGAGTTCGAGGCCAGCCTGGGCTACCAAGTGAGTTCCAGGAAAAGGCGCAAAGCTGCACAGAGAAACCCTGTCTCGAAAAACCAAAAAAAAAAAAAAAAAAAAAAAAATTATGTTTACATTATCTTTTTCCCATGCAACCTTCAAATTCTGATGGTTAATTTGATGAAGTCAAATATATTAATCTTTTCCTTTTGGTCTTTGTACTTTATATAAGAAATCCAGTGCTAGGGAGATGGCTTAATAGTTGAGTGCATACTGCTGTTGCAGAGTATAAGTATTACAGCTCTGAGGGGAAAGGCTTCCCCACTGGATGTTACAGCTCTGAGGGGAAAAGCTTCTCCCCTGGAGGTGTCGCAGCTCTGAGAGGGAAGCGTTTCCCTAGTGCAAGAGTTATAGTTCTGAAGGAAAAGGTATTCTAACAACCGAGAGCCAAAGAATACCCCAAACTCAGAACAAACCTCACATAAGAGATTTACTGGAGGGAAAAACCCAGAGGGTGACTGCCTCTGCTTGAGTGAGAAGCAGCAGAGAACCAAGCAGAAAACAGGGTTTATATAGGGTTTCTTAAGTGGGGGGAGCCTTCCAGGGTGGAGATTGGTGGGGTTTCAAGTCTTGAGCTTGGGGTGAGTACAGAGATTGGTAGGATGTCAAGTCCTGAACTTGGTGTTAGTACAGGGATTGGTGGGATGTCAAGTCCTGAACTTTGGGCTAATCCAGAGATTGATGGGATGTCAAGTCCTGAACTTGGCGCTAGTTCAGGGATTGGTGGGATGTCAAGCTCAGGGATTGGATTTTCAAGTCCTGAGCTTGGGCTTTGTACTCTATAGCAGAGCCTAGCCACCTGCATCTGGAGGAGCTGGGTCTGGACATTACTGCCTTTGGAGTGTTCTGCGGGCAGAACCTGGCAGTTGGAGGTCCTCAGGAGCAGGACCTGGCCACTCACTCACCTTGAGGGGCTTACACAGAGGACCCCAGGTCCCAGCAACTACATCAGGCAGGTCACAACTGCCTATAACTCCATCTCCAGGGGATATGACACCTTCTTCCAGCCTCTGAGGGCACTCCTGCACAGGTACACACACAGATATTCATAATTAAGACTTTAAAAGAAAGTCTTTTTTTTTTTTTTTTTTGAGACAGGATTTCTCTGTAGCTTTGGAGCCTGTCCTGGACTAGCTCTCTAGACCAGGCTGGCCTCGAACTCACAGAGATCCGCCTGCCTCTGCCTCCCGAGTGCTGGGATTAAAGGTGAGTGCCAACATCATTTGGCTTCTTTCTATTTCTTAGCTGTTTTGTTTGGAGGTAGGGACTCATCTAGCTCAGGCTGGCCTCAGACTCCCTGTGTAGTTGAGGGTGGCTTTGAACACCTTGAACTTCCTGCCTTCACCTCCAAAATGCTGGAATTACAACCATATAGTATTATTCCTGGATGCTATGTCTACTTGCAACATTTCGTATTTATTTACTTAGCTCTTCAGTCTAGAATTTATTTCTGTGACTGGCATGTTGGTGTATGCTGTTGACTTTTATTTTCTGCTGTAGCTGCTTGCTCTTTACCAAGGCTTCTACAGGCTAGGCTACTTCTGGTACTGAAAGACTCCGCAGGTGGTAACGGCAGAAGTGGGCAGCAATTCGGTGTCTGAGAACTGGATTATTTTACCATTGTTCCCCAAACCGGGTGGCTTGAGGAGCAGCCCTCACAGTTCTGGAGGATGGAAGTCCGAGATCCGGTGTTGGCAGTGCCAAGTTCCCTCTGAGGAGCGGGGAGAGCATCTGGTCCAAGGCTCTGCTGGCTTCTGGGAACTCCTTGGTGTGTGCCAGCACAATGCCAGTCTTCACACAGATGTTTCCCGGGTATGTCTCAATAAGGACATTGGCCGTATTGAATTAGGAGCCTGCCATCTTTTCCCTAGGGTCTTTGATAGATGCAATAACGTGTTTCTAAATAAGGTCACGTTCTGCGTGACCGGGCATTAGGATTTCAGTGTGTGGATTTCTGCTGGGTAATTCACCTCCTACCAAGCTCCTCGCAGACCGGGACAAAGTAGTGTTCAGGGGGTTGCTTCCACTTTCTGCTTCCTGCTTCTGCCCAGGTCGTGGGAGGAATCCCACCTGCACTGCTTCGGGGCACTAAGCCCTCCAACAAGAGAAAAAGTTGATCGCTTGGTAGCTGAGTGCCCAACCTTTTGGAGCCTTCCCACTGATGGGTGGGTCACATGCGGCTGTGTTCATGGCAGCAGCTCTCCCTGGCCTGCCTGGTCTTCCTCATCCCTGTCCTTCCGCAGAGACACCCTCAGACTCACTGCATCCTTCTTGCTTCAGCTTCTTGTCCATGGCTAACAGAGAGAGGGCACGCTGGGCACACTACACATCTGGCCACACTTGGCATTCCTGTCAGGGACACCTGAGTCAGAGGTTGGTATTCGAGGTCTGAGCTGGTAGAGTGACACACAGATTATAATTATAAATTCATAAGTGATCAGTGCTCACTGAAAACACCAGGGCTTGGGGTGTAACTCAGTGATAGAGCTTATGCTCACATGTGTGAGTCCTTGGGTTTAATTCCCAACACACACACACACACACACACACACACACACACACACGCACGCACGCACGCACGCACTAAAAAAAAAAAAAGACTAGTGCCACAATGAGAAGCCATCAAGAAGAAATGTTTTCAAAACAAAAGTAACTTTATTGTATGAATTTTACATTGTAAAAGAATATGAAATGAAGCTTTGTCTAAATTCTCTTGCTGATTCTCTTGTAGACAATGTCGCCCACTGTCATGGTCTGAAAGTCAGAAGAGAGATTATGAAATGTTTTCTTGATGATGAATTGTAAAACAAACAAAAAATGATCTCCCCAAATGATCCCAAATATGCTAACATGTGAAGCACCTTTAAAATTTTTCATTTTTTTTTATGGGCAGAAGAATGATGGGCAACTTTTTCTAAAACACCATGCTGTGTCTTGTCACTTCTCTTGTTCATGTGGAGGGCTGTCTTGCCAGCCATTGAATTATTTCCTAAATCAATGACAACTATAGAAAAACCATCCAGAGCAGTCCAATCTGTTGTCTCAAAACTTCATTGAGATCTGTTACTGCCCATTGACTGCCTGTGGCTGAACACAATGAGATGTACATGGATACACTGGGCAACTAGAATGGAACGTAGTAGGAGCTTTATAATTTTCCTCTTAAACTTGTGAACGAAGCACATGAGAACACTGGCCAGGGGTTTATATGCAGGATGCTTACTGAGCATGCTCAAAGTCTCAGCATAGCAAGAAAAACAAAACACATCAGTTTTAGGGTTGTTGGTGAATGGTCCTTCCAGCCCTCTCGGGTCTCTGATTTTGTGTCTTGTGTTATCAAGTGGAAAAGGAGCTCCTTAGCTCCAGCAATCACCCCCTGGGTTGGAGCCCTGGTTTTATCACATCAGCTACGTGGTCTCGGATAGGTTGTCCTGATTATGAAATCCATTGTCTGTGTTTCCCATAGGAGACAGGAAGACTAGGGAAATGCATCTGGACTCAGTCCAGGGCGGCTCCTCTCTGCTCACCTGCTCTGTTGTGAGAGTGAGGGGCAAGAATGGGGACTGAACATTGCTTCATGATTGACGCCCCTCTCTCTCCATGGTTAGGAGAGGTTTTCACTTGCCCAGATGATGCCACTCAGACAGGCGGCTGCCTTCTGTGACCCCCTAAAGTGCATTCTGGATACAAAGGAGAGCTGGAAGACCTGACCTTAGGAGGAACACTAACAATTATCATGTAGGCTGTGGACAGGATGTTACCAACAGCTAGGCATGGAGGATGATTGCATGGGAGTGCACACCCAGGGTGTCATTGATTAGCGGCCATGAACTTGGTACAAGTGTGACTTCATGCCAATGCCAAGTGGGCAGAGGTATTTACTGGGCACCTGAGCTGTGGAAGATGGCAGCCTCTGTGGCTTGTTAGTTAGTGCTGAGACAGAAGGAAAGGCTGTGGCTGTTAATCACTCTGACGTCATCAAACAGGAACAGCAACGAGAGAGTCTAGCTTTGTGCAGGTCTTACACTGATGGGAAGTATGGCTGCAGGAGGCATGGAGGCCTCCTGGGTAGGAGATCTGCAGATGGAGTGGAGTCTGGGGACATCCCTGTGTTGAATGGACTTATCTCCTATAGGGAGGTTTGTGGCCCCACCCCAGCTAGACAGGAAAAGGCAAGCTGTGTTCTGCACATTCTGTCCTGTGTCTCAGCACACCAGGTACTTCTCACCCCATCCTGTTTAGGTGCTGTTGGGATTGGGGAAGAGGCAGGAAGTGGGCAAGGAGGAGGGGCTGAGGGCTGGCAGTGGCTGACTCTGGAAGTGGAAGGGCAACCTGGAGGTGGGAGTGGAGGTGGGAGTCACCAGGTGACTTAGAAAAGGTGCCCCTTCCTCAAGGCACTGCTCTTCTGTCTGTCAGAACATCACCCTGATGTTCAGCCCTGGTTTGGTCAGAACAAGATGGTTGCAGATGTACTGAGTGCAAATCCCCACTGTCTACAGTGTGAACAGCTTCCCTTAGGGCTTGATAGTGAACAACTGTGAGATTAGCTCAAGAGACGGACCCAGTTCTGGGGTCCTGACCACCGTTTGACCAGCTCTTCTGGTCATAGCCTTGCTTTCCCCACTTAGAAAAGTGGTGTTCAAAAGATTCGAGACAATATGTATCAACAACATGCCACATAATGGATCCCCTTAAGTGGTAGAAGACACTGACTAAAGTCAAAATCTCGGAGAGGAGAAGATGGAGAATGAGAGATGTCATACAACTGCCCCTCACCCTTTACATCTCCATTCCCCAGAGTGCCGACTTACATTGATGATTGTGTCGCCATTGAGTTCGGTCACGGACTTCATGCCTTTGAAGCTTGTCACCATCTTATTGTCACCTTCCATATTAACCACTGCCTGCAGGGAAGAGAGGTCATGACCCATGAGCAAAGGCCTGGCAATGACGCTAATGAGGTCACTTCCCCGCATGGTGACCACTGGCAATGAGTCAATGTCCTGTTCATCTCTAGTTCTCTAGCGCTGAATGGAAATTGGGTGTACTTATGAATGAAAGAGAACATCAAGCCTGCCTAAGTGCCTCTTCCCTGGGGAAAAAAAATCCTGAAAAAAAACATAAAATCCTATTTCTCAAGCTTATAGAGGGAGGTGGTGGCAGAACTCCAATCACCAGCCGCCGAGAGGACATAGTTTGCTGTGGTAGATATTTAGTCTTTCCTATTGTGGCGCCAATTCTAAGCCTTATATATACACCAAGGACGGTGGTAAATTGAAGTGGTTGGGCACAGTGCAGTGCTTTTAATTCCAGTGCTCAGGAGGCAGGATCGGGAAGAGCCTGAGCTTGAGGCCAGTCTGGGCTACATGGCAAGATGCTAGGGAAGGGGGTAGAGTAAGAAGAAAGGAAGCAAGGGAGGGATGGAGGGAACCAAGGGAGGGTGGAGGAAGAAGTATAGTCAGGAACAAAAGACACAAGGTCAAAAATCCGCCTCCACAATGGGCCACTGGAAAACCCATGGCACCCCACCCAATCTCCCTCTGCTTTTCACCTTGACATGCAAGAAGAGGAGAAACAAGAGCAACCTGAAGAGGCAGAGACTCCTGCTGAGCCTGAGGCATACAGCTGCCTGGAAAGGCAGGAGTGGAGGAGCAGACACACAGTCCACTGGCTTCCCTGGGATGTACAGGCTTCCTGGGGAGGGGCAGATGACAGGACCCACAGCACCTGGATCTCTGTTATCACCTGTACATCGCTCACACAGTCCACGGGCACCTGGCACTGCCCCCTGGAACCGTTGCCCCAAGGAGGGGAAGGTGCCCTGGCTCCGGTAAATGATTTCACTGACACCGATTTGCCCCAGTTCTGGGTTCTCCCTGTAGGACTCTGAGAGCCTGGAGCACTGTCACTGAGGATCCTGCTCTGTGCCCCACTTCCCGCACACCATCTATAGAGAAAGCCCAGATGTCTCATGATCTCTGAGACATTGAGAAGTCTGTTCTCAGAGCTCTGTGTCTCCTGCCTGAAGTGGGTTTAGTGACATGGTCTCTGTTAGGAGAATTTTGGGGGAACAGGAGGTGGGACTACATACCTTGACCTTTTCCCCAGTCATGGTCTCCAGCTCGAACTCCTCCCCCAAGGTGAACTCATTGTGGAGCACTTTGGTCCCATAGGTGATGGTGAGTTTGACATGCTTCCCGTCATGCACGATTTCTGATACCCCTTTAATGTCCTTCCCCTTCTGGATGAGATCCTCAGGCAGTCCTGGAAGAGCCCATGTAAAGTTAGAGTCTGGAGGAGCAGCAGAGATCACTGTACATTCCTGAGGCTCCACACACTTCTGTATAGCAGACCTGTGAGCAGTAAGGCCTTTGGTTTCTGATGGAGAAAGTCAGTGGCCTACTACTGTTTTTCCAATTAGTATTATTAGTTTTTGAGGCAGAGTCTCTTGTAGCCTAGGCTAGCCTTAGTTCACTATATAGTAGAGGGTGACCTTGAGCATCTGATCCTCTTGCTTGCACCTCCCTAGTGCTGAGATTACAGTTGTGTGTCACCATACCGGGCTTCTATGGTCTGGAGATTGAACCCAGGGCTCCATGAATTGCTAGGCAAGCACTCTACCCACTGGTCTGCATTCCCAGCCCCATCAATTCACTTGTGATAAAGAACCTCATTTGGAGCCGGGCGGTGGTGGCACACACCTTTAATCCCAGCACTCAGGAGACAGAGCCAGGCGGATCTCTGTGAGTTCGAGGCCAGCCTGGGCTACAGAGTGAGTTCAAGGAAAGACACAAAGCTACACAAAGAAACCCTGTCTTGAAAAACCAAAAAAAAAAAAAAGAGGTCCTTTCCTTTTTGTCTCCCTGCTTTTTACTCTTTCTCCCTCCCAATTTCCCCCTAGTTTAGTGGCCTTGTTCTTAGAGTGGGAACACTTAATCCTCCTGGATGTTTATCTTCCGACTCAAATGGTCCCACACACAAGTGTGACCATGCCAGGCACACTTGCTGTGGCCTCTGGAGTCAAGGCTCTTGTGGGTAATGTCCAGAAGTCCTTTGCCCTAGAATAGGGCTTTGCAGATGTCAGAGCAAATCTGTGTCTTTACATGAACAGAGGTTCACAGGAATCATGAATTCCCAGCAAGAGCAGAGAGCCCTTTGTACGGCTAAGGGGTCCTCGAATTCACGAGCTGTGACTTGTCCACACAAGAACCTTTGAGTCCCGGGATGACCTGAGTGTCCTCCTTTCCCTGCTCTTGCTGTTTCCCATCTTTTCTCTGCTGTCACCCTCCTTTGTCCCACCTCGCCCTCTGCCCACAGGGCTCTCTCTTCCTGGAACACACTCTTCTCTCCCTGGTCCCAGGCTCAGCCTTCAGCACCAGTCTTCCCTCCTATACCCCGAGAGACGTAGGCCATTTAACTAGGGTCTCTGGGACCCAGCACCTGTTTCTGACTCCAACTCCAATACTTCCAGTAGCCCTTGTTGTGGCTGCTTCTTCTTTCTTGGCCTCAGCTGTCTCAACAGTGATCAATTCAGCTTTATGGTGACTATTGAATGTGGGCATTGCAACGCCTGGTATAAAGTCATCCACACTAAGGGACACGTCATTGCATTTATCTCCGAATAACTGGTCAGTACTGTAGCTTTGTCTCCAAACGTTGGTCAGGGTTGCACCTTACCACACTCTGTCTCCCTGGTGTATGTACAAGCAGAGTGCTTGAGGTATGGTTGGTCTTGAACCAATGACTGCTAGAAAACTGAATGAATGGGTGAGTGGATGAGCAAGGTCATGATGAAGTACCAGTAGACACACGTCAATCCAGCTCAGGGTCGTTTCCACTGCTCCTGGTGGCCTTGTCCAGTGAGGGACAGTGTAAGTAGCAAGAGACCAGGAGAGTCACTAAAGCACTCCTAAATTTGGGATAGCCTGGACCCTTCCTTCTACCTCAGCATCAGACCTTGATTAGCTGCTGAGTGTAGGGCTAGCCCCTCATTGCCGTTACATCAGCCTTGGCGTCCCACCCGGCACTCACCCATTGCCTTCATGAAGGGCTCAAAGTTCTCTTGGCTCTGCAGTTGGTACTTGCCGGAGAAGTTCATGGTGGCGATGAGGCTCCCTTTCCACAGCTGACCACAGCAGCTCTGCCTGCCAGGCCACCCACTCTTGGCTATTTTATAAGGGGCTTCTTCCTCCTCAGATATAGGCCATAGGTCAGTGCTTGTCGATTTCTTTATGACCAGGTTCAAACATTAACTCCTGAGAGCAATGGTCAACGATAAAAATCAGAATGGGCAAGGCAGAGGTTTGTTCTAATTCAGCAAACATTAGTGAGTGCCAATCAAGTACAAAGCTCTCTGTGATGTCGCCTTTATGGTGACTTACCACCGCCAATGACGTAAGTGTGTGTGCATGAAAGGTATGTGCACAGACGTATATGTGCAACAGACATATGTGAATCATGTCTCTAACAATGCACACATGCATGTATACATAGGTGTACATATGTGTGTGTTTGTACACTTGTATGTATGCATATATTTATATACATGTAGCTACAGATGCACACACACATACATAAACACATTCATTATATAGGTGTTATGTGGGGAGAAATACCTTCGAACTCAAAACCTTGTTTGTTTCTCAGCCTTCCATTATCACACAGACATCATTTTACATACATGTCATCAGTCCCTAGAGCTGTTTTGTATTCTGAGAGTTCTTCCGCGGTGATTCCGGGCAGTCCCACAGTCCAGAGGGGCCTCCCTGTAGACGTGCCAACAGGGCTCCACTGTCAGCAGGTGTAAGTCCCTTACAGCAGCGGTGTAGACATTGAGATGCGTTTGGTTGGACAGAGACAAGTCAAGGCAAGGAGAAGACACTGTCTGCTGACTTGCCCCACCCCTGCTCAAGGCAGGAACAGGGTACTGAGGTGATGCATGGGAGTTTGGTCTGCCTGAAACTGGCCTTGGGCAGAAGGCGGAGGGATGCTCCATCCCCTGTGAAGATGAGGATCTTTATCCCCCCAGATGTCGTGTCTGAGGCAGTTCTCAGCAAGTGATGCTTCACACCCCGGGTCTCTCCTCTGTCTAGACTTTAGCATCAGGCTCTGCACCCACAGCCTTCAGCTCTCTGCCTTGAGGCTACATAGACTGTTGTGAATCAGAACCTGGGGTGTGCCATGCCTCAGTTTTAAACCTCTGATGGTCTCTAGTGCTCCAGCGGTCCCAGGTCCTGGATGAGGTGGAAGGTCCCCGTGTCTGCTGTCCTGGCTGCGACGCCTGCTCTCAACAGAGCTTGCACTCTGCTGTCCTGAGCTCTCACTTTTGTCTTGGAAAGTGACTGTCATTGTCTAGACTTCTGGTGTGGCTGCTAGGCTTGCAGAAGCTAGCTTTAGTCAAACCCCTTTCTCTGGAGGTCGCAGTCACAGGGCCAGCGAAAGGTGTCAGGGGTGTCCGCTCTGTGTGGGAATTTGTGTCTCCTCTTCTGCTCTTTCCCCCTTCTCCCAGCTAGGGGAGCACTTTATAACACCCCCACCCATCCTCCTCCTCCATTCAGCTGGGCTGACCCTCCACATCCTTCTCCACTGTGCTCCTTCCTCAGCATTCCCAATGTCTGGCACATGGGATGTGTTCAATCAGGGATGGTTCAGCAAAGAGAAAAAAACATCAAAAGATAACGAGGCCGTGGCTCTTGTGGTTAAGAGGTAATGAGAGATATGGAGCAGTCAGATCAGAAAACCAGTCCTGTAATCAGTGAATCATACGAGTCCAGAAGCAAGGAGACTGGAGGGCAAGTGGGCCTGTGTGCACGCGCATGGGCGTGTGTGTCCTTCACGTGGCTGCGGCTGGCCTGAGAGCCAGTGGAGAAAGCTGTGGAAGAGATGGAAATTGTTGACCCAGCCTGACAGCCCGCTCCTCTCTTCCCACCCTTGGTGTTTTTGTTTGTTTGCTTGTTTTCCCGTCACCCTGCTCTGTCATCCCAGCCTGTGCTGAGCCCACGGTGGGATGTTTTACATAGAGTCCTTTCTGTTCCTGGACCGTTTCCTCCGACTTGCATCATAACCACCAAAAAGATCAAATGCTTATCCAGCCCATCTGCCCAGCAGCTCTCTACTCTACCCAGAAACTCTCTGGGTTGCAGTATCTACCTCTAGGCCACGAGGCTCTGGTCCGGCAGATCTGCGGTGGGGATGGGAGGGAGGAATTTGGACGGATGAGAGCTCATGCCAGGGGCACCAATGCCCCAGGGAGACAGCTTAGGGCCAACAGCCCTGCCAGTTTACAGTAGGGGTATATCTATCACCTCAATACCCACACACAGACTCCCCAGAACCTCTGGAGCTTGCAGCTTCTGGTCGAGCCAAGCATTTAAGAAGTCCTTGAATCTATACACCACATGCCCGATGCCTGTGCCTTTCTCACTCATCCCTGATAGGTGGTGTTTATATGCACTTGTTAAGGGAGAGGCTCTTCTCTTTGGCATGATGGGAGCAGGGGCATTAGTTGAGGGTAGCATCACACAGATTCTGGCCCCAGCACAGAGAGCCGCTCCACTCCGCCTCCCCTGCTGAGCCCTCCTCTAATAGTGTTAAGGACATGAAGTGCATCATGGTCCACACGTTGAAATAATCCACGGGAGAACGATACGGACAAGCACACAGATTAAGCCAATTAAGATTCTATGAGTCGTTTAATTTGAGTTGGCAACCAAGAGTGAGCCAACACCTCAGAGTATCTTGGTACCGAAGCTCAGGGGGACAGCATTTTAAAAAGTAAAACTCACAAAAATCCTAATTTGTATCAAAGCTAAGTGAGGGTAAGACTAACCTTGAAACATTTATTTCCGGCAGAACATAGTAGTTATTTCAAACATAAACAGTGATTATTTTTTACTTATATCTTTCTTCTGTTAGTTTAGTATGTATTGCGTTTGTATAAACTTAATACATCTGGACCACGGCCAGGGTCATGGACTCTCATACGTGTTGCCAAGGCGGATGTGACTTTTGTGAGATAGAAGGCTGAGAGCTGTCTAAGTAAACACAAAATGGGGAGTCAGGACAAGATGGCATTACCTTGGTCACTCCAACATCAAATTCGAGCTGTCTCTGAGTATTCTTGCGTGTTGAGAATTTATGTCCGTTTGTAGTTACCTAACCCCTTGAGCGCAAGGCAAGAACTCGTAACGTGGCTCAAAGGATGATCAGAACGTGAAGGTGTCTTCCTGCTCGGAGCCTGGAATGTGTGTCTTTTAATGTGACTTACACTATGAAGGGGACAGTCTAGACACTGATCTCCAAGTGGGGCACTGAATTTTTGTATTTACATATATAGTGAATTTAAAGGTATATTCTATTAAGAGGTTGCATTGGAATTTTCTTGAGGGATCTTTCCCCACCTCTGCATATGCATGTGTGTGTGTGTGTGTGTGTGTGTGTGTGTGTGTGTGTGTGTGTGTGTGCATGCGCTTGTTTGAAACTCCAACCTGGGCAGCAAGCACCAGGATGGAGAAAGCAGCCACTCTCTTGTGCAGAAGCCTAGAAAAGGCCAGGAGGGAGGCAGGGAGGCCAGTGAGGCTGTGGGCACTGCTCTAGTGGCCACCGAGACTGCTGCCCTCTTGCTCAGTAGGCTAGATTCACACAAACGAGTGAATGAACACGAAAAAGAGGAACCAGTGAGAGTTTAGAGAACAGGCCACTAAGGCACTTCCAGCGAACAAAGCAGGGATTCTAAGAAGACCAGTGTCAGAGCCTAGTTTTTTACTCCGAAGTGAATACTTCCTTTGTTTTCAAGCCCTCTCTTCCTGCCTCAACAGCGTCTGTAGACATAGTTGTTGGCCTGGGGATATGGCTCAGAATGCTTGTCTGGGTTCCATCCACATGCCATATAAAGTGGATGTGGTAATGCATGCCCATAAGGAAGTGGAGGCAGAAGGGTTAGAAGTTCAAGGTCACCCTTGGCTACATAAAGCCAGACTGGGCTATATGAAACTCATTTTTGCCCAAGTGGGAAATGATCAGAGACTTAATTTTGTTTCTGGATTGATGCCATGGAGCTCATGTAGAAGCAGTCCCAGGAACAGAACATCCATGGGGATCCCCTCCCCCAGAGGACCCCAAAAATCTAAGCGAGGACCTTAAGAGGTTCAAGCTCATTTAATCTGAGTCCCAGGCAGCCTATGCCTGTCTGAGGACCATGAGGGGTGGTGCCCTGGGATGCAGCTATGACCATACCTGAACTCACTTTATCTGTCATAGAGAGCCACTGCCACAGGGGCGTGGGGTCAATGAAGCCTGGGACTTGGTGTTTTGGTGTGCCGTGATGGCTACACAAACCTGAAAAGGCTGGATTTGTGGGCTCACTGAAGAACGTAGGGGCAGCACGCCAGCATGAAGTTGGGAATTTGAGTGGTGGCTCATTAGCAGCTAAATGCCGGAGCCAGCAACCGTGGCCTTCCACGGGTCCATCTAGTCCCCTAGCTTAAGAACTGGGTACAGTCTGAGTTGGTGGCGGCAGCTCAGCCCAGGAGAAGTTCTGTGTCCTCAGAGGATGATCAGTTTTAAGGCTCAGCAGCTCCCATCGATTCAGGTTCTGAAGACTTCCACATTGTGTTGCAGGAATACTACCTTATGTGGGAGGCTGTCCTCAGCAGCCGGATGTGTCAGACAACTTCCTTCCAGGTCAGGCACGTGTGCTGTCACTAACCTGCCCAATAGGAGCTCCTGCCCCTCCCTCAGCCCTCTTCACCTAGTACCTGTCCAAAGAGCTAGTGCAACATGATGGGGTAGTAGCCTAGTGTGCACATGGTCCCTATCATACAAGCTAAGAAGATGGAAATAGAAGGAAGGAGGGGAAGAGGGGGCAGAAGGAGGGAGGGGAGCCTCGGAGCTTTGCAGTCTAACACCAATGAACCGATCACCAAGGGAGTAATGGCAGAGCCACCCCCACCCAGCCCACCCATCAGGTTCTTACTTTGAGAGGATCCGTGGCAGTGCCCTCTATAGATCACGTTCTCCCATGCACCCTGCTGCCTGTGGGATGTCACACTCATATAAAAACAATATCTGACATATAAAAATCTCACTCTTGGGTCTTCTTCCCTTGACTATAGATACCATGCTGCAGCTTTCTGGGGCCTAAGGTGGTCATGGGATGGAAACTGTGAGCTTTCTTCCATAGGACAAGTCAACATTAATCCCGGAGGCCTCTGGGAAGGCCTGAGGAAGAGCAGGACACGTGAGCAAATTTCTATTGGAACCTTTGATTCAATTTCTATTGGCCTCTCACTTCTTGCCTACCCATCTAGGCAATGCCAGCAAATGGTGACCAATTCTGAGGACATGAGGCTGGTCCAGGGCCTGTCCTGGCAGGTAAAGATGCAACAGACTCCCTGACAGACGGACAGCCTAATAGGAAGAAAAGCAAGTAAAGCAGGCTAGGAGATTCAAGACAGGATGCACTCCCCACAGATCTCAGGCATGGCCATTTGTAGAGAACCCCAACAGCTTTCTTAGGTCAAGATCTTGGATGAGGGGAATGTGTGAGTCGTAGCTTGAGTTTTCCTGCCTGGCCCACAGTCAGGACAAATCTCTCTCACCTGCCAGTCCCACAGCCGCTCAAACCTGACCAAGTAAACACGGAGACTTATATTGCTTACAAACTGTATGGCCGTGGCAGGCTTCTTGCTAACTGTTCTTACAGCTTAAATTAATCCATTTCTATAAATCTATACCTTGCCACATGGCTCGTGGCTTACCGGCATCTTCCATGCTGTTTCTCATCGTGGCGGCTGGCAGTGTCTCTCTGCTTCTCGTCTTCAGCTTTGTACTTCTCAGCCTCCTGGACCATCAATATCCTCCTTGCTCAAGCAGCCCTTGTCATTGGTGATGGTGATCTTGTTCTCCTTGCCTGTGCTCTTATCTACAGCAGAAACACTGAGGATGCCATTGGCATCAATGTCAAAAGTGACTTCAATCTGAGGAGCACCATGGGGTGCTGGAGGTATGCCTGTAAGTTCAAACTTTCCAAGCAGGTTGTTATCCTTGGTCATGGCTCTTTCACCTTCATACACCTGAATGAGCACACCAGGCTGGTTGTCAGAGTAGGTGGTGAAAGTCTGTGTCTGCTTGGTAGGGATGGTGGTATTGCGCTTGATGAGGACAGTCATGACTCCACCAGAAGTTTCAATACCAAGGGAGAGAGGAGTGACATCCAAGAGTAGCAAATCCTGAACATTCTCAGACTTGTCTCCAGACAGAATGGCGGCCTGAACAGCTGCACCATAAGCAACAGCTTCATTGGGGTTAATGCTCTTATTCAGTTCTTTTCCATTGAAGAAGTCTTGCAGAAGCTTCTGAATCTTGGGGATTCTGGTAGAACCACCCACCAGGACAATGTCATGGATCTGTGACTTGTCTAGTTTGGCATCTCGAAGGGCCTTTTCTACAGGGTCCAGAGTGCCTCAGAACAGGTCAGCATTCAATTCTTCAAATCGAGCACGGGTAATGGAGGTATAGAAGTCGATTCCCTCATAGAGAGAATCAATCTCAGTACTGGCCTGGGTGCTGGAGGAGAGGGTGCACTTAGCCCGTTCACAGGCAGTACACAGACGCCTGACAGCTGTCTTGTTCTCACTGATGTCCTTCTTGTGCTTCCGCTTAAACTCAGCAATGAAAT
This sequence comes from Peromyscus eremicus, assembly GCF_949786415.1. Classification (NCBI taxonomy): domain Eukaryota; kingdom Metazoa; phylum Chordata; class Mammalia; order Rodentia; family Cricetidae; genus Peromyscus; species Peromyscus eremicus. Next base: position 83,659,901 of record NC_081418.1, on the reverse strand, counting down.
GGTTGACCATTCGGTTATCAAAGTCTTCTCCACCCAAGTGGGTGTCTCCAGCTGTTGATTTGACTTCAAAAATTCCATCCTCAATAGTGAGGATTGACACATCAAAAGTACCACCTCCCAAGTCGAAAATCAGCACATTCCTTTCAGCTCCAACCTGGAATGCTAGGATTAAAGGCATGTGCTACCACTGCCTAACCTCTATGTTTAATATTGTGGCTTTTCTGTTCTCTGACCCCAGATAAGTTTATTAGGACACACAATATTTTGGGGAACACAATACCACCACAGTGAGTCTTGACGCCACAGAGGTTAGAGCTATTTCAAAAAGCGATACTGTGTGGGCATGGTGGCTCACACCTATAACCCCAGCACTTGGGAGGCAGATGCAGGAAGATTTCCTTGCGTATGAAACCAACCTGGACTACAGTGTTAAAACCTTGTTTCAAAAAACAGACAACAACAACAACAACAAAACCCTCAAAAACCAAAAACCAAAAACCCACAGAACAACAACAAATCCACCAATATTGGGGCTGGAGAGATGTTAAAAGCGTTTGCTGCTCTTCCAGAGGACCTGAGTTCCGTTTCCAGCACCCACGTGGGGTGGCTCACAACCACCTGTAACTCCAGCTCCAGGGGATCTGATGGCCTCTTCTTGCCTCTGTGGCCACTTGCACACACGTGGTATTAACTTGCGAACAGACACACACACAATAAAAATGAATAATGGTAATAAACAATGTAAAGTACCAGTTGTGCATACTTTTACATAAAAATTAGGTGGACACAACGACATATTCCACCTGCTCCCTGATCAAACATGAGAGGAGACAAAACTCCTCTATAATGACAAAGTTCAAGTGACAGTCAGGAAAATATTCAAATTAAAAAACAAACAAACAAACAAACAAACAGACCAAAAACAACTCCAATACCACGGGCGCAGCTTTGGAGTTTGGTCAACTTGGGTCAAAGACTGTCTCCTCTTCCGGTCCCACTAGCCACGTCTCTCCTCACATTGCCTCGTCAGACAGACAACACGAAGTCTGTGGAGAGGAAGGAAGGGACACACTCTCAGACATTCTTGTAGCGGCAGGCACTTCTGCACTTGTATGTGACCCCAGAGTGCCTGCAGTGCCCGTGTGCCCATTCCCTGCACTTGGGACACAAGTGGTGTCTGAGGAGCCCATGCTTCCCCCAGACCTGGGCTGTAGAAAGAAAGAGCTTGGGTTAAGGTACTGCCCTTCTTACCGCCACAATACCACCCTTGAGCCTCATCGGGCCTCTGCTTTCCTTACCTGTTAAATGGGCGGAATATTCTTAGCTCTGTGAAAACTGTCTTGCGCTTTGGGAATGCAAAGCTTCAATCACAAGAGATCAAGACACTTGGCCTTTGCACCTGCCAGTTTCCTGGTGGGGGTCACTCGTCTGGGACCCAATTGTAGTTTATCTCTTGGCTTGAGGGACCTTGCTTCCCATCGCCCTGGGCTACTGGGTAGTGTCTCCAATCCCAGGTTTGTTGATAGTTCAGTTGGATCTTTTGCAGGCCTGAGCCCTAGTCTTTTGCTTACAGGGCACGCGGACCCAAGCTGCTGGCCACTTGAATCCATGTCCAGGTCTGGCAACCAGCCCAAATGACCTGATCTCATTGCTTTTCACTGAAGCTTTTAGTTCCCTCAGAGTTCCTAGAACCTGGGGCAGGGACAGGTTCCTGTTAAGGCTCAACCCCCACTCTCCAGCCAGGCTTGAGGGAAAGGGGGTACGTTCCTTAAAGAACTTCCCAGCAGTTGAGGGTATTGCTCTGTGATGGAGTGTTTGCCTAGCATGCACAACGCCCTGGGTTCACTTCCCAGTTGCCCTGTGGCAACCGCATGGAATTTCCCTGTGGCAGCGTGCTCTGACCTAGAATGAGACCCATCTGAACAGACCATGGGGGAGGGGGGGCGGTGGTGGTGGTGTTTGTTGTTGTTTTTATTCTTTAGATATCTGTCTTCTTGGAAGAGCTCACTGTGGGACAGAAGTCAAAGCAGATGCCGAACCACAGTTGTAAGTGGCTGGGAAGGTGGTTCGAGAGCAAAGGTGATAGATAGATAGATAGATAGATAGATAGATAGATAGATAGATAGATAGATAGATAGATAGATTGATAGATAGAGAGATAGAGAGATAGAGAGATAGAGAGATTGATAGATAGATAGATAGATAGATAGATAGATAGATAGATAGATAGATAGATAGATAGCTCTGTCACCTCGGCAACCTGAGTTTAATCCATGGAAGTGTTGAAACAAAACAAACACGGTGATCCCAGAATCCCTTTGGAGAGATGGAAGGTGGAGACAGGAGGTTTGGCTGGAAGCCTCCGGGCCAGCTTGCAAGAGTACACAGCACAGCAGCAGGAACGAGAGAGATCCTCCCCTAAAAAGGTGGAAGGAGAGAGTCTATCCTGAATGCTGGGCTCCGAGCTCCACATACATGCCACGAAGCATTTGCACCTGCACACACACAAAAATGAGCAAATAGGTAAGTTAGTAAATAGACAAATATTTTAAAATCACAGGCAGTAGCACTGTAAAAGGAAACTATACCACATGAACTACAGAGAAAGTGCACTCATTGTGGAATTTGTGAATTTAAAAAAAAAAGGTTTTTGAACCCGCACCAACCAAATATTAATTCAAAATCAAATGTGTGTCGAGTCTCATATGTTTCCAGCACAGGTCAATTGTTACAGGGAATCTTTTTAAAGCCTCCCATTAAAGACTGAACCCAGGGCTTCATTCACGCTAGGCGGGCACTCTACCAGTAGGCTGTAACCTCAGCCTTGTTTCTGAGCACACAACAGACACATGTGCGCTGAGCATGCTGCCGCAGCATTAAATGCCCTAGAGTGGCTGATGTCTTAGTCAGGGTTTCTATTGCTGCGACAAAACACCGTGACCAAAGAGCAGGTTGGGGGAAGGGGATTACACTTGCACAGCGTTGTTCACCATAGAAGGAAGTTAGGACAAGAACTCTGGAGGCAGGCGCTGATGCAGAGGCCGTGGAGGGCTGCTACTGGCTTGCTCATCATGGCTTGCTCTGCCTGCTTTCTTATAGAACCCAGAATCACCAGCCCAGGGATGGCACCACTCACCATTGGCTGGGCCTTCCACCGTTGATCACTAAAGGAGAAAACGCCACACATCTCATAGAGGCATTTCCCCAGCTGAGTCTCCTTCTTCTCCGATGACTCCAGTGTGTGTCAAGGCGACACACAAAATCAGCCAGCACAGCTGCCTAACCTTGGCTTAGGGTCCAGACTATTACATGTTACTGTGGTAGTTTGAATAAGAATGGTCCCCGTAAGCTCATATATTTGAATGCCTAGTCATCAGGGAATGGCACTACTTGGGAAGGATTAGGAAGTGTGGCCTTCTTGGAGGAAGTGTGTCATGGGGGGTGGGCTTTGAGATTTCAAAAACCCAAGCCAGTCCGGGTATTGCTCTCTTCCTGCTGCCTGTGGATCCAGATGTGGGACAGTTGGCTACTTCTCCAGCACCATTATAGGTGGAGTTTCTCTGTGTCCAGGCAGCCACTCCCAAATAACCACACTGAGACTTATTACTAATTATAAATGCTTTGCTGATAGCTCAGCCTTATTACTAGCTAACTCTAACATTTTAAATGAATCCATATTTCTTATCTATGCTCTTCCACATGATTTGGTCCCTTTTCTCAGTATGGCAAGTTCATCTCTCTTGTGATTCTGAGACTCCTCCCTTCTTCTTATCCCGCCTAGCTGTATGCCAGTCAGCTTCTTTATTAAACCAATCACAGTAACATATATTCACACAGTGTGAAGGAATCCACACACCATGTCTGTCTACAGGCTGCCATACTCCTCACCATGATAACAATAGATTAAATCTCTGAAACTGTAAGCAAGCCCCAATTAAACGCTTTCTTCTGTAAGAGTTACCTTGGTCGTGGTGTCTCTTCATAGCAACAGAACACTTGCTAAGCTAGTTAGCACAATAATTTGACTATGCACACTAAGCTTTCTGTTCTTATAGAAACATACTAGTTTAATTACAGAAAGCAAATACATTTTTTCCTGTTGCCGTTCTTTAGCATATAGGTAGTGAGGTAGTATATCTTTTGATTATATTGTGCTAGGATGGTTGGTTTTTTTTATATTCCTGTTTCTGTTGCTGACTTGAGTTTTATTTAAAAAATATATCCTTCAGTGAATTTTGGGTTGGTATTAGGACAGAATTACCAACTTTTCAAATGGTCCTAAATGTACTTCTGCCATTTTGTATGATGTATTTATGTGAAGTGGTATTTTCAGCACTGACCATTCTAAAATCAGAATGCTGATCAACTCTGAAACATGTTACAGTGCCTTATGCCCTACAGTGTCAAATTCAGTCAAGATTTGTTTATGCAAAAAACAAACAGGCACAGCCATCTTGTTAGCATGCAAATTTGCTTTTATCTTTAATAAATGATAAAATTACATGTATACTAAAGAATTATTTTAAAGTAAATTTCTTTAAAAATTTTTTAAAATTTCATTTTGTGTGTGTGTGTGTGTGTGTGTGTGAGAGAGAGAGAGAGAGAGAGAGAGAGAGAGAGAGAGAGAGAGAGAGAGAGAGAGAGAGGTGAGTGTATGTGTGATGAGTGCAGGTTCACACGTGCCACAGCAAGTATGTTGAGGTCAGAGGTAACTTTGGGGAGCTGATGCTGTCTTCTGCTGTGGGGACTGGGGACTGGACGTAGGTGGTGAGGCTAGTGTGGTAAGCAAGCCTCTACCTGTTGAGCCACCCCAACCACCCCAAAGTAAATGTCTCTCTTTTCAAAATGCTTGTATCATCATTTTACTTTATGTGTATGGATATTTTGTCTGCATGTGTGTCTGTGCACCATGTGCATGCCTGATGCCCACTGAGGCCAGAGGAGGGCAACAAATCCATAGAACTGGAGTTACAGACAGTTGTGAACCTCCATGAGGTGCTAGGGTGTGGGAGCCCATTCTCTGGTTCCTCGTGGCTTTACCCAGCAGATCCTCATAGAGGATGATTAGACCACGGGCCTGAGTGCAGGTGTCTGGGATGGTCTACACTTGGCTGTGCTGGGGGAGAAGGTCTTTTGCTCCACCCCTTCGCGTCTCTATAAAAACCCTGGGGCAGAGACAGTTGGGGCCTGTTGGAATAGGTTCCAGGCCCTCTCAAGGCTATCCTTTATTTTCTATCTGTTTATCTCCGCGATATTCTCTGCAATAAATCCTTCTATCTAATATTTCCTGCTGCTCACACTCAAGAAAACTCTGGGGAACTGTGGGGGTGGTTGGGTAAACACCCCACACTAGGGATTGAACCCTGGTCCTCTTGAATGGTAGCCAGTGCTCTTAATTGTTCAGCCATTTCGATTCTCTCTCTCCCTCTCCCTCTCCCTCTCCCCCTCCCCCTCTCTCTCTGTCCCTCCCTCCCTCTTTTAATTAAAACTTGTCAGCCAGGCATTGGTGACATATACCTTTAATTCCATCACTCAGGAGGCAGAGACAGGTGGATCTCTGAGTTTGAGACCAGCCTGGTCTGCAGAGCCAGTTCTAGCACAGCCAGGGCTACACAGAGAAACTCTGTCTCAAAAAAACATATACAGATGGGTGTGTATGAGTGTGCGTATGAGTATGTGTGTGTGTACACAATATGAAGATGGGGGTGGTGCACATGCCACTGTGATCATGTGGAGATCAGAAGACAACTTTGAGGGGTCTGCTCTCTACTTCCACCTTTATGTGGGTTCTGGGGACTGAGCTCAAGTTATCAGACTTGCAAACGCCTTTGCTCATTCAGCCATCTTGCTGGCCTGTAAATTTCTCTATGAAAGCAAAAAGACAAGAGCGTTCAACAGACAACTTTCTCTCTACATAGGAACTGTAGAACTGTCCCGTCTGAAATGAGAACTTCTGCTGTTTGCTTTATGGTTTTCAATGACTTCTTGACACTGTGGAACGGAAAAGCCCGGGGTGATAGGGGAAGTGGTGCAGAGAATGTGTGTGCTGTTCTCAATAAAGAACATAAAATGCATCACTAGCCCAGCGGGTAAGGCCCCAGTTTTAACTGCAAAAGAAAATACTATTTGTCCTCCGGTGCCTCTCTGTCCCTTGCCCTCTGAGGGCTAGCCTAGTTGGCCTCAGAGTCTGCATGACCCTTCAAAGCAATCACTTTTCAGCTTGCCACACCTACCCTGCACCCTGAATTCCGGCTGCTGAGCTCTGGGGAGATATGTGCGCAGCCTTTCCAAGCCTTAGTGGCTACCCACAGGCATCTATCAGGCATCCCTCTCCAGAAAGGCCCCCTGGGGTGCACAATAACATCCCTATTTATATTCCAATGTCTACTCTGTTCTTTTAATTCTGTTATATTAATAGAGATAAAAAGATAAAGAGATAAAGAGTTGAGAGCACTAGGTGCTTTCTCTCATTGAATTCTCAGAACAATACTATAAGGTAAACATTATTTCCTGATTTTTTTTCTGGTCAATAAACTATGTACCCAGTTACTTACTCAACAGGAATACTCTGACCTACTATGTGAAAATTGTGCTGGGATTCCGTTTTGAATCCACAGAGGAACTCGCTGTGTAGTAAGGAGCACAAAGGAAGTTAAAGCTACCTTTTAGATCAAATGAAGTTGGAATAAAATCTCAAAATGTAGAGACTGTTTGAATCAAGAGTAAGACAGAATTTTCTGGTTAGGGAGGGAGTCAGGATGCCTTCCTGAAGAGGTAACAAGGCATTCGGAAGCAGGAGAATGCCTGCTACTGTAGGAGGTGTGTGTAAGTGGTAGAGAGATTCAGAGGAGGTTGGAGAAGCCAGACCAGGGGTTTGGGGTGCGAACTGGAGACAGCGCCTCAGCAGATCGGGAAGGAGCCTGGATGACCCCCGTACAGCTGTTTAGACGCATTGGCCTTTTTAGTGATGATAATTATGAATTTGATCTAATGTATGTTAGAAAATACATAGCAACTCACAGTCTTACGGATACTATTGTTTAGAATAAAGTCAAGTGTCTTTGGTTTGTTTTGAGTAGTAGAGATTGAACTTGGGGCCTCACATTTGCTAGGCAAGCCAATCTATCACTGAGCTATATCCCACACTCCCCTTTTCATAGTGCTGGGACCTGAACCCATGGCCTTGTACACGCTAGGCCAACATTCTTCTCTGAGCTACTTCCTTATCCCAAGTTTAAGGAGCATCTTAGAGAAATCTTGCATTTCCTTCCTCCTTCTACTAGAAAGTTCCTTCACAGGTTCATGATATAGACTTGGAGCGTAACAGTTGAGTCTAATGCAGAAAACACACATTAACTAGAAATTGCCAAAGAGCAGATTTCCATGATGAGATGGGTCACTGAAGTACTGACAGAGCGGGAAGAGGAAGGGTCTGGTTCTTTTAGTGCCTGGGATGGAATGCAGGAGTCTGCCGCTGCTTCTATAGGCTTCGAGGTGGCTGCTGCCGGTAGGCGTGGATGCAGTCAAATGGTGCCACACTGATTAGGCTTTGAGTCATACAAACGGAAGTAAAGACAAGGGCTGAGAGACACAGGCAATAACTGGCCCAGGACATACCACGATATGACAGATGCTGGCAACCGGAGACTAGAACTTGGGAGTAGGCAGAAGATGTGGACTGGAGAGTTTCTCAGTCTAAACGGATCCCTTGGAGATCTATGATAGGTGAGCATGAGGGGGATGGCAGGAGTTGGGTGCAACCACAGACTCCTCATGTGGTCACCGTGGTGATGTCCACGCCATCCATCCATCTGCTGACGGGCACCGTGGAAAGAGAAGCAGTCAGTCTTCTCTTTCCCATCTCCAGGGAGTATTTCCCCTCACTCTGAATCTCTTACTATAGACTCATTGTTTGGACTGCTCACTTCTGCAACAATACCCAGGCTCACATCTCTGTTTGACAACTGCTTGGTGAAAGAGGGGTACAAAATCCAACCGGAGGCTTTTATGGTTCGTGAGACAGGCTCCGTGAATTTAGAGGAAACCGTGACTGTAGTGATGTGACACAGCCATTTCTAACCCTCCTTTAGCGTCTGGAAGATGGTTTTTCCACTGTCTGATGTCCTCTGTACCCTCCAAATCAGAGGACAGGAACCAAAGAGATGCCTCAGTGGTTAAGAGCACTTACTGCTCTTGAAGGGGACCCAGATCTGGTTCCAGCACCCATGTTGCGAGGCTCACAACTATCCATAACTCCAGCTCCAGGGGAACTGACACACTTTTCTGGCCTCTGAGGGCAACCTCACATGTGTCACACACACACACACACACACACACACACACACACACACACACGCATGCATATGCACACACACATATTAAAAATAAAGCAAATCTTTAAAAAAATCTGAGGGCAGACCCTAGCATCTTTATCAATGGCCCAACAGAAACAGCTACAGACAGATGAAAGTTGTTAACAGACCTGTCTTGACTTCCCTTAGCTGCTTCTCTTCTGTCTTAGTTAAGGTTTCTATTGCAGCAATAATAAAACACCATGACCAAAAGCAACTTGGGGAGGAAAGGGTTTATTTGGCTTCCACTTCCACATTACTGTCCATCATTGGAGGAAGTCGGGACAGGAGCTCAAACAGGGCAGGATCCCGGAGGCAGAAGCTGTTGCAGAGGCCAGGGAGGGGTGCTGCTTACTGGCTTGCTTCCCCTGGCTTGCTCAGCCTGCTTTCTTATAGAACTCAGGACCAGCAACCCAGAGGGGCACCATCCACAATGAATGGACCCTCCCACACCCAATCGCTAATTAAGAAAATGCTCCACAGGCTGGTCTACAGCCCGGTCTTACGGAGGCCTTTTCTCAATTGCGGATCCCTCCTCTCAGATGACTTTAACTTGTGTCAAGGCGACATAAAACCAGCCAGAACAGCATCCCTCAGCTGACGAGATTCTGTGGGTTCCTAAATGTTTAAGTAACTAGGAGGCTTGAAAAAGAAGTTCTTACAAAACAAAAAGACAACTGTCGTTCTTTGCTTTCAGGGTTACAATCTTTGGGAAGATTTTAACTTTTGAGAAATAAACCTAAGAATAAGTCAAGGGCCCAATGTGAAACTAAACATGGCAGTTTGGGAGTTTTTAATGATTTTTTGTTTATTTCCTTTTGCCTATTTGGCGTAAGTCTTTGTCTGTATCTCTGGGACTTAAAAATGTGGTTGAGAAAGGCATTCAGGTCATGCCTGTTGACTGACTGATTGACCAGATAAGAATAAAATAAGTACCACAGATTTCACTTCCCTCCCCCCCAGGAGCCTCCTGACACGATCCTCGATTACCTATGAGAACAAAAGCCTCGCAAAGAGTGAAGATGAAGGAGATCTATGGGAAAAGGAGATATGATCATAAGAGACCTACGAGAAAAAGCCTGGAGTCTAGTCAATGGCATCTTTATAAACATTTATGGAAGGGCTGGGGCCACAGCTCAGTTGGTAAAGCACTTGCCTATCACGCATGAAGACCTAGGTCGTGACGCCAGCACAGCATGAAACCAGATATGATGATGCACATGTCTATAATCTCAACACCCTGGAGGCAGAGGAGAAAAGTTCAGAAGTTTAAGGTGACATTGTCTGCTTAAATAGACAATGGGTTCAAGGCTGGGATTGAGACCCTGTCAATAAAAAAAATAAGCACACAGCATTCATAGAGACTCTAAAACTCCGGCCTTTGGTGTGAAGTGTCTTCAAGAAATGGCTGGGACAGGATAGGATTCCATGGCATACACAAAACTTACAAATGTACATTGCCCGCTGAGTGGCCTGACAGATCACCCCACCTACTGATAGACGTGTGCGCATGGGATCGTTTTTTTTTAATCATGTGGCCAGCTCTGGACCGAACTCCTCATTTCACTGAAGCTTTTGACAGTTCAGTTAAATTTCAACTACATTTTATTTGACTGAACTATTCCCTGATAACTCAGAGTGCTGGGGCTGTGGGCCCTCTCGGGTTTTGCTGATAATAGCGTGGAAGGGAGTTAGTTTTCAAAACCAGGGCAAAGGGAAATCGCCATGTCTTGAGCAAGAGCAGCAACGCTGATCCAAGAGGGATGTAAACCTTAATTAACAGAGAGGTATGACCCTGGTGTGGACAGCCAAAATGCAATGGTGAACTTTAGCCTACATGGCATAGTCTTGCCGAGTCTCACATCCACAGGAACAGCCAAAGGGTGATGGTTACCTTTATCTATAGGGCCAGGCTTACCCAGACTCACTCACCCCTATGCTCATTTCTAAACACCTGTTTGGCAGAGGAAACGCTGACAATTACCTCATCTTATCAGCGAGAACCCTGCTTCGAGGGAAAGTGTGTTGCCTGAGGTTACATCCTCATGAGACAGCAGGGAAGGTTGTCCTTCTCAGAGCAATCCCGAGACCTCTACTCCCTAATACACTTCATTTCACAGCTTCATCTGAAACGCAGGGCAGCCTCTGTATCTGAATGCGGAACACTTACTGGGTTGGGGAGATTTCCCCTGTGCAGTCAGGGTTTCTATTGCTGTGATAAAACACAGAGACCAAAAGTTGAGGAGGAAAGTGTTTATTTGCCTTACACTTCCACATTATAGTCCATCACTGAAGGAAGTCAGGACAGGAAATCAAACAGAGCCAATACCTGGAGGCAGGAGCTGATGCAGGGGCTGTGGAGGGGTGCTGCTTACTGACTTGCTCTTCAAGGCTTCCTCAGTCTGCTTTCTTATAGAACTCAGGACCACCAGCCCAGGGATGGCACCACCCACAATGGGTTGAGCTCTCCCCCATCAATCACTAATTAAGAAAATTCCCTGTGGGCTTGCCTACATCCTGATCTTATGGGGGCATTTCCTCAGTTGAGACTCTCTCCTCTCTGATGACTTTAGCTTGTGTCAAGGTGATATAAAACCAGCCAGAACACCCTTGCTACATCACTGGAGAGTTTGGGTATGTGCGTTATTGTACCATGGCTTTTCCCTCTAGGCATAACAAGACTAATCCATGACCATGATAGAATAGACACTACTGAGGCCTGTTAGCCGTGCCAATGAAACAAGAAGCATACTGAGATAGTTCGATCTGCGGTAATGGTAACATGACCACAACACTGTGTGAGAGCACGGGACCCTCTCCTGGAACTGCAGTCCTTACACTGCTTCCCACAAGCTGCAAGTAAACCGGGAGACACTAGAATACACAGGAAGTAGAATACAACTAAAAGCAAGACTCTGTGATGCAGCTTCCATGAAGTCATCAGCAGGGATGGGTGGGACTTTGTGGTGAAGCAATTGTTTGGGGTCACCCAGGTACCTGTAAGTGGCCCCAATAAACTTACTGGTTCACCACACTGGACTCCACTGGGATTTTTACTTTGGTCTGTTATTGGCACCCTATCTGGGGCAGAGAGGCATTTGTTCGCATCTCCCAAGGAAAAGTAAATTCAGAAAGAACGTAACTGAGTTATAAATGTTAAGCCTGGTGGCTTCAGAGTCTTTCTTGTTCAGCCCAATGAAGTCATGTAGCAGCAGGGCTCATGTCAGGAGATGGCTCATGTCTGACTCTCTCAGATGGTGCTTTCTCTCAAAATCTCTAAAGGTTCAGAAGAGATTGTTCTCACTCTGTGCCCATCTTCCATGTGCGCACTGAGTTATGAAACCAAGTTTGTTTTGACATTACATTTTTTTAGTATTATTATTATTGTGGTATGACATGGGGGGCACAAGTATCACAGCTTGCACATAGAGGTCAGGGGACAACTCTGTAGAGTTGGTTCTTTCCTTCCCCATATATGTGGATTTTAGGGATTTAACAAAGGTTGTGAGCCTTCTACAACAAGCTCTTTATCTTCTGAGGCATCTGGTCAACCCCTCTCTGTTGTTGTTGATTTTTTTTTTAAAGAATGCAACAATTTAGACAACATTCTCTGGTGAGGACCCTTGCCCAGCTACAGCACTCCCATAAATGAGCTGACACCAATTTCTGCTGGATTTTCAAGAACACCAAACCCGTTATCTAACCAGCTTCCATAAACCTCTATATCCAAATATCCTGCACAAATCTCTCCCCTTTCCCCTTAAAACCCCCTGCTTTCCAGACTGACAAGATGAGTTGGTAGACAAAAGCACTTAGCATGCAAGCCTGGTAACCTGAGTTCAATTCCCAGGACTCATGTAAAAAGTAAAACTGCATGCAGTGGGGCATATCTGCAATCCCAGAATTCCTATGGTAAGATGGGAAGGGACAGGAAAACTGTCTGGAAGCTTCTGGGTCAGCTAGCCAGAGTATGCAGTGTAGCGAGAGAGGTGATGAGACTCTGCCTCAAGAACAAGGTGGAGAAGGCAAGGCTGTCCGCTCTCCCCCTACTTATTCAATATAGTACTTAAGTTCTAGCCAGAGCAATGAGACAGCATAGGGAGATTAAGGGGATACAAACTGAAAAGGAAGAAGTCAAGCTTTCCCTATTTGCAGATGACATGATAGTATACTTATATTTTTGGTTGTGAGCCTAGCCTTTAATGGCTGAGCCATCTCTCCAGCCCGATAGTATACTTGAGTGACCCCAAAAATTCAACTAAGGAACTGATACAGCTTATAAACACCTTCAGCAACATAGCAGGATACAAGATCAACTCAAAAAAATCAGTAGCCCTCCTATATACAATTGACAAACAGGCTGAGAAGGAAATCAGAGATACATCACCCTTCACTATAGCCACAAATGATATAAAATACCTTGGGGTAACACTAACCAAGCAAGTGAAGGACCTATATGACAAGAACTTTAAGTCCCTGAAAAAAGTAATTGAAGAAGATGTCAGAAAATGGAAATATCTCCCATGCTCATGAATAGGCAGGATTAACATAGTAAACATGGCAATCTTACCAAAAGCAATCTACAGATTCAATGCAATCCCCATCAAAATACCAACGCAATTCTTCACAGACCTGGAAAGAATAATTCTCAACTTCATATTGAAAAACAAAAAAACCCAGGATAGCCAAAAGAATCCTGTACAATAAAACAACCTCTGGAGGCATCACGATCCCTGACCTCAAGCTCTACTATAGAGCTACAGTAATAAAAACAGCTTAGTACTGGCATAAAAACTGACATGTGGACCAATGGAATTGAATTGAAGAACCTGACATTAATCCACACACCTATGAACATAATTTTTGACAAAGAAGCCAAAACTGTACACTGGAAAAAAGAAAGCATCTTCAACAAATGGTGCTGGCATAACTGGATGTCAACGTGTAGAAGGCTGCAAATAGATCCATATCTGTCACCGTGCACAAAACTTAAGTCCAAGTGGATCAAAGACCTCAACATAAATCCAGTTACTCTGAACCTGATAGAGGAGAAAGTAGGAAGTAGTCTTGAACGCATTGGCATAGGAGATCACTTCCTAAATATAACACCAGTAGCACAGACACTGAGAGAAACAATCAATGAATGGAACCTCTTGAAACTGAGAAGCTTTTGTAGAGCAAAGGATACAGTCAACAAGGCAAAGTGACAGCCTACAGAATGGGAAAAGGTCTTCACCAACCCCACATCTGACAGAGGACTGATATCCAGAATATATAAAGAACTCAAGAAATTAGACATAAAAATGCCCAACAGTCCAGTTAAGAAATGGGCTATAGAACTAAACAGAGAATTCTCAACAGAGGAAGCTCAAATGGCTGAAAGACATTTAAGGAATTGCTCAATATCCCTAGTCATCAGGGAAATGCAAATCAAAATGACTCTGAGATACCACCTTACACCCGTCAGAATGGCTAAGATCAAAAACACTGAAGACACCTTATGCTGGAGAGGATGTGGAGCTAGGGGAACTCTCCTCCACTGCTGGTGGGAATGCAAGCTTGTACAACCACTTTGGAAATCAATATGGCACTTTCTTAGAAAATTGGGAAACAATCTCCCCCAAGACCCAGCTATACCACTCTTGGGCATATACCCAAGGAATGCTCAATCATACCACAAGGGCACTTGCTCAGCTATGTTCATATCAGCATTATTTGTAACAGCCAGAACCTGGAAACAACCTAGATGCCTTTCAACTGAAGAATGGATAAATAAAATGTGGTACATATACACAATGGAATACTACTCAGCAGAGAAAAACAATGACATCATGAGGTTTGCAGACAAATGGATGGATCTAGAAAAAATCATCCTGAGTGAGGTAACCCAGACTCAGAAAGACAAACATGGTATGTACTCACTCATAGGAGGATACTAGATGTAAAACAAAGATGACTAGACTGCTACTCACAGCACCCAGGAGGCTACCTAGAAAACAGGACCCCAAGAAAGACACAAGGATCTCCCAGTGACAGAGAAATGGATGAGATCTACATGAACAATCTGGACATGAGTGGGGATAATGAAGGGCAAGTTTCGAGGGAAAGAGAGCTTAGGGGAGCGGGAGATCCCAGCTGGATCAAGAACAGAGAGGGAGAACAAGAAATAAGAGACCATGATAAATGAAGACCACATGGGAATAGGAAGAAGCAAAGTGCTAGAGAGGCCCAAAGAAATCCACAAAGATACCTCCATAATAGACTACTGGCAATGGTCGAGAGAAAGCCCGAACTGACCTACTCTGATGATAGGATGGCCAAATACCCTGTCATGCTAGAAATCTTATCCAATGACTGAGGGAAGTAGATGCAAAGATCCATGGCCAGGCCCCAGGTGGAGCTCCAGGAGTCCAATTGGCGAGAAAGAGGAGGGTTTGTATGAGCGGGAATTGTTAAGACCAAGATTGGAAAAAGCACAGGGACAAATAGCCAAACTAGTGGAAACACATGAACTGTGAACCAATAGCTGAGAAGCCCCCAACTGGATCAGGTCCTCTGGATAAGTGAGAGACAGTTGATTAGATTGAACTGTTTGGGAGGCACCCAGGCAGTGGGACCGGGACCTGTCCTAAGTGCATGAGCTGGCTGTTTGGAACCTGGGGCCTATGCAGGGACACTTTGCTCAGCCTGGGAGGAGGGGACTGGACCTGCCTGGACTGAATCTACCAGGTTGAACTGAATCCCCAGGGAAGTCTTTGCCCTGGAGGAGATGGAAATGGGGGCGTGGGCTGGGGGGAGGCGGGGTGGGGGGAGGGGGGAGGACAGGGGAATCTGTGGATGATATATAAAATTAAATTAAATTATAAAATAAAAAAAAGAAAGAACAAGGTGGAAGATAGAACCAGCTCCTACAAGTCATCTTCTCACCTCTACCCAGGTGAATGGTACACGTACACACACACATACACACACACACACACACACACACACACAAATAATAAATACAATAAAACATAAAGTAAAATCTTGCCTTGCCTCTTTCTCAAACACGCACATCATTTACTGTGGCAGAGGAGTCCATTGCAGGATCCACTGTTCCCGAACAAGTACCGTTGCTTTTTAGAGCCTCTCTCTGATTATTTTAGGCTGACATTAATTGAAGAATAGATGAATGAATGGAAGGGAGCATGAGACAGTTTCTGTGTTGCCTTGGAAACCCCTGTGCTGCACAGGCACCCCTTCCCTGGTTTTCTATTAACTCTTTTTTTTTTTTTTTTTTTTTTTTTGGTTTTTCGAGACAGGGTTTCTCCGTGTAGCTTTGCACCTTTCCTGGAACTCACTTGGTAGCCCAGGCTGGCCTTGAACTCACAGAGATCCGCCTGGCTCTGCCTCCCGAGTGCTGGGATTAAAGGCGTGCGCCACCACTGCCCGGCTCTATTAACTCTTGTTGGTCCAGATTGAGGCAAGGAAGCAAGCTCAGGGAGAGCAGACTCCTTCATTCCCAGGGACTGAGTCCAACCCAGTCACTGTGATTGCTTCTCAGCCACCAAATCTCACTGATCTGGTGCTCTGAGGAACTGTGCCGAGTGCCAGACCCCTGCTTGGCTTCCAACACTGAGCCTCTAAGGCAGAAAGTGCCTTGTGACATTGCCTCTTCATGCAGAAGTGATACAAACCTTCAATTCCAGCACACATCACCCTTTCCTCTGACCCTCACGAGCATGCATCAGGAACAGATGAGGGGTGTCACATAATCACAGAAAGAGACTTAAATCCTCTTTAGAAGGGAAAATAAAAACCAATGAGCCAGCCGGGCGGTGGTGGCGCACGCCTTTAATCCCAGCACTCGGTGGGAGGCTGAGGCAGGCGGATCTAAGTGAGTTTGAGGCCAGCTTGTTCTACAGAGTGAGATCCAGGACAGACTCCAAAACTACACACAGAAACCCTGTCTCAAAAAACAAAAACAAAACAAAACAAACAAACAAACAAAAAACAATGAGCCACCAGGTGGTGATGGTGCACACATTTAACCCCGGCACTCGGGAGGCAGAGGCAGGCGGATCTCTGTGAGTTCAAAGCCAGCCTGGTTTACAGAGTGAGCTCCAGGACAGACTCCAAAACTACACAGAGAAACCCTGTCTCGAAAAGAAAAAAAAAAAAAAAAAAAAAAAAAAAAAGAAGGAAAGAAAACCAAAGAGGCACAAATCAGCAAGCTTCACACAGCATGGCCCAAGCCATTTCAGGGATTGCTCTGCTGAAACCCAGAGGTCTGCTGGAGAGATGCCATGAGCAGCCTGTGGTCTCTCTAGGGAGCTTTTGCCCCTTTCCCCCCGCCCCGTTGGAAGATGCCCACTTGCCCTGCAGCTTGACCACTGTCTTCTCCTCTTAACTCTCCATCAGCTCTCGGACTTAGGGGACTCCCCGGCCGTTCAAGCGAGCATATCAAGACTGCCTTTGTTGTGCCTTCCATTCCCAGACTCAAGCTGCCACATCTTCAGTGACTCTTGAGGAGGATCTCCACTCTCTCCCCTCACCTGTGTTTCCGTTCTCCTTAATAGACATCTGAAACAGGCACGGTGGAAAACTGAAATGTGAAGGATTGCAGCTACATGTATAGGTCATGGATTCCTGGGCACACAGTCCTGGGGTGCACCGGTCTCCTTCAGTGCCACTTTCCCATTTATAGAGTAAGCAAGTTGCTTATCCACTCACATAAGAAACATTTCTCAAGCATTTAGTTAGTAGTCTGCAGAGTAGCGATTGTCTCAAGGATCAATGCTGGCTGCTGTCTGAGGTTGCTGGGTGGATGGATGGAGATCAACCATCAATATTGTTGGAAAGGACAAAGACCAGGGGTCCTAGAGGCTGAAAGCAGCTTCTTTCCCCAGGGATGCTGTGCAGAAGTTGAGGATATAGGAACAGGGAGCCTGGAGAGTGGATAACTCACTCAGCTTTTCCTAAGTCTGGTACCTTAGTGCTGAAATGTGGGGCCCAATACATCATAGAAACCAAGGAGTCCAAACTTGAGTTCATGGACGATATAAGAGCTTGAAGACCTTAAAACCTCAGTCTCAAAGTTCCGGCACACTTGTATGTTGGAGCTGGTATTTGAACTCTGGGCCCTTGTCTCCCACCTCAAGCCTGTCTTCCTGCACAGGCTTAGTAATGCCTCACACACTTTGCATTGCTTCATAACACACATGTATACTTGCTGTCAATGCTGAGACATCCTCACTCTTGTTCCTAATCCAGAGGGAAAGAGGTTCCCAGTTTTCCTGTGCCCTCATCAATAGTTGCTATTGTCCCATCTTTTAAAATATAGCATCCAGAGAATGTGGATGCAACACCTCCCTGATGTTTTGATTCATATTTCTACAAAGTCTACAAAGATGTTTTACATCTTTATATGTGTCTACTGGTCCTTTGTAGACCTTCTTTGAGGAAAAAGTTCATTCTAATTCTTTCCTTGTTTCTAATTTTGTTTTGGTTTTATTCTTGAGTTAATTGTCAAGAGGCCTCCATGTATTCTAGATAGAGTTTTGTTTTACCAAATACATGACTTGTAAATATTTCTGTTCATTTTATGTGTTGTCTTTTCATAGTCTCAACGGTGCCACTTCGAGTAGAAAAGATTTAATTTCCATTAAGTCACCAAAGTTTTCAGTGTTTGTACTTTCAGTATTAAATACAGAAACTACTGCCTAAGCTAATATTTTTATTTTAAAAAATGTATTACATACATTTATTTAGTATGTGTGTGTGCGTGCATGTGTGCGTACGTGTGTGTGTGTGTGTGTGTGTGTGTGTGTGTGTGTGTGTGTGTGTGTGGTGTGTGTGCCTGTGAGTATGCCATGGCTCATCCGTGGAGGCCAGAAGACAACTTGTAGGAATTGGTTTGCTCCTTCCACTATGTGCCTCTGGAGGTCAAATTCATGTCATGGCAAACATCTCTGCTCACTGAACCATCTTGTCAATCCTAGATCATTAATTTTAAAGGGCTCATTGATACATTAGTTTTATATGTTCTGACTTTCTAGTTATGTACTATTTCTTCCTTTATTTTTCTTCCTTCATGTGTCCCTTTTTCTTTTGGATTGATGTCACACTGTTTCCTTTTTATCTGCTCTGCTTGTATATCAGCTGTGAGTCTTTATTATCCTTGTGAGTTTATTATCCTTCAAGTTTAGAGTACATGCCTTAACTTATCACACACTCCCTTTGAATCATAGTGTACCTTACATGTACAGCATAAAAGCTTTGAAGTTGTAGACTTCCTCTTTTCCCTTTTAGACCTTGATGAGATGATGGTCACATTTTTACTCTTATGTAACACACTGCACTGTGATTAATGTTTAAATAGCTAATTATCTTTTAAAGATATTTAAATAATAATCAAATTTTTATTACAAAATTGCCACTTCCTCTGCTGACCCTCCCTGTGCAGATCCGACCTCCACCTGGTATCATTTTCCTTATTAAAGGGCTGACTACCCTTTGCCCTCAAACCATTCCACACATTAGGAATGGAAGGAATGCTCCCAAGGTCACCCTAGAAAGATGATGTTACCCTGATGCCAAAACTCAGTAAGGACAGAGCAAAACAACAAAGACTATAGACCAGTTTCCTTGATGGATATGGATGAAAAAGTCCCTAAGAAAATATTTGCAAACTGAAGTTAACAACTTTTTGAAAAGATAGTACACCCTGATAAAATTTACTTCATTGCAGGGATACCATGGTGGTTCCACACAGGCAGGTCAATAAATGTAATTACATGACTTACTTACATACTTAATCACAGTATTTACATACTACAAGTAGTGTGTAAGAATCAGGGGAAGAAGATGACATGGTAATCTCAATAGACTCACAAAAGGCCTTTGATGAAACTCAACATCCCTCTATGATCCAATCCTGGAAGATACTAGGAATACAAAGACTGTATTTCAGAATACTGAAGGCTATAGACTCCAACTCTGAATAACCAACATTGTAACAGAGTGAAGGAAAAATTGAAAGAATGCATTTTGAGAATGAGACAAGGACCTTGGGAGATGTCTTACTTCCTGGGTTGAAGGGTTGAGATGTGTCTGCTCTCAAAGAAAGTGCTTTTGTATCAGGAACATGTGCACTAGGCCCTGTTCCCACCTGTAAGCTGAGCCATAGGTACATAATCTAGACTGTTTTCTTAGATTCTGCACTTTTACAGACTATTTTTAAAGATTAATACATTTGCAAGATGATTGACTTGATCTTTGCCTAAATCCAGTGAGTGTGCAGAAGCTTTCAGAGACGATAATGTAAATCTTGAGGGGGGAGATTATATACAATAGGGGGCAAAAATTAAACCTGTATTTAAAAAAAAAATCACCAAATCTATTAGAAAACAAGTCAATGGGCTTGACACTGAAATCTGGGGTGGGGTGGGGGTGTGTGTTCAGATTTCTCTAGCTCAATTTTCTGAATGCGTAAAAATGCCAGTTTTTTTTGTCTGTTTGTTTGTTTTTAAACGGCCCTTTGTGCCTCACAGTGTGTTCTTGTCACCAGCAGTAACTCTCGGGACACTACTGGCTTCCTGTGTCTTTCCCTTTGCGGCAACAGTACATGTAGTAGAGGTACAGTCCACTGGATTTTTGTTAATGTGCTTATTTCATCCCAGTTTGATTTATTTTAATTGTTGATACTTAAGTTGCCAGACAGTAGACATGCTTTATTTCTGATATATTTTAGCTTAAAGTTACGTTAGTATGTGTGGACATAAATATAGATTTGGTGTTTTACAAAAACAAAACCAGGAATGAGTCAAGGGTTTTCACTCCCTGCGTTCTCGCTGGACTCAGTGCCGGAATCTTAGCTGGAGCAGAAGTCTGGAGAAAGAAGTAAGGGGACAGGAGCATTGGCTCAGTAGGCAAAGTTCTTGCCACGCAAGCATGAGGACCTGAGGTAAATCTCCAGCACTGGAAATCCTCACATGGAGGAGCCCAGCCTCTCACCCTGCACAACCCGCCTTTCAAAATGGTCAGAGATCTTAATGCATGGCCTGAAACTTTGAAACTGCAGGGAAACAAGAAGAAACACTTGAATAACTTTCAAAGCGTTACTCTGGTAGCCAAGGCAGCAATGTGGAGAATTAGCAAATGGGACAACAGAAAATCTGAAAGCTCCACAACAGCAAAAGAAAGCACTGCCCCAGGGAAGAGAGCCCACAGAACGGGGAGACTGATGGGAGTGTCATCGGAAACAAAGAGCTAGCACACAACAACAACAACAACAACAACAACAAAACCCAAAGGACAAACAACTCAGCCACTAAGTGGTCAACTTACTTAAAGGTTATTTTTTTTTTATGAAAGTAAATGCACAAACAACTAATAAAGGAGTTTTTCAAAACACCTATAGTGACAATTCATGAAAAAACGTTCACTGTCTGGAAAATACAAACTCAAACTACAGTGAGATCCTGCTTTAGTCAGAATAGGGCAAAGAAAAATGGGCAAATGTTAGTAAGGGTTCAGGAGAAAAGGAACCATTGTGCCCTGCTAATGGGAGTGGAAATTATGCAACTACTATGGAAATTAGTATGGAGGTGCCTCAAAAAATTACAGAATCACCGTATCACTCAGCATCTATTCCTGGGTATATACTTGGTGCTGGGGAGATGGCTCAGCCATTAAGAACACTTCCTGGTCTTCCAGGACCTGAATCCAGTTCCCAGCACCCATGTCTGGTGACTCACAATTGTCAGTAACTCCTCCTTCTGACTTCTCTGAGTACTGAGTTCATATGTACACACACACACACACACACACACACACACACACACACACAAATAAAAGATTGTTCAAAATATATGAACTCAACGTAAATGTCCAGCAACAGATGAATGGATAAAGAAAATGGGCAGGAACCTGGGAGGGGGAAGCAGGAGGATCGAGTGTTCAGGACCATCCAGGGCTACATTGTGAATTCATCTGTGTAATGCTGGCCTGGCCTACACAAGGCCCTGTCTCAAAAAACAAAAGAGAAGAGAAAGAAGGCATATATACACAGTGCTAGCTGTAGAGAATAATGGAACCGAGTCATTTGCAGAAAAGTGGATGGACCAAGGATCATCATGTTAAATGGAGAAAGCTAGACTGAAGAAGACAAATGCCACATGTTTTCTCTCATATACGGAATACAGATATTTTTAAGGGGAAGTAAGAAGGGAGCTATTTGAGAAGAAGAAAGAGGCAAGATGGGAAAACAAGAAGGATTGGAAGATGAATATGAACCAAGCATGCTCTCTCTCTCTTTCTTTCTCTCTCTCTCTCTCTCTCTCTCTCTCTCTCTCTCTCTCTCTCTCTCTCTCTCTCTCTCTCTCTCCCTCTCTCTCTCTGTATGTAAATATATATTGGGCTGGAAATATGGCTCACTAGTTAAGAGCAGGTGCAACCCTTGCAGAGGCCTTGGTTCAGTTCCCAGAACCCATGTCTAGCAGTTTACAACCTGTAACTCTAGTTCAAGGGATTCAGCGCCCTCTTCTGGCCTCTGAGAGTAGCTGCATGCACATGATACACATACAGAAAAGCAGGCACACACATGCACATACATTTTTTTTTTTAAGGAACATACTCAGAACAAAAATACACAAAGGAACCGTCTACTTCTTGTAACATGGGGCTGCTATATACGAGTTCACTCAGCTTTTCTTTGTCTGATACAATTTGTATTTCACCTTCCTTTCTGAGAGAGTTTTCACTACTATAGAATTTTAGGTTGTCAGGGCTGGTTTTTGTTTGTTTGTTTGTTTTTCCCTCCTCTCCTCTCTTTAAACCCTAACACCCTGGGGTTATGCTTGCACTGTTTCCCATGTGAAGTCTGCGGGTGTCTCCACTGTTGCTCTTTCCATGTAACATGCCATTTTCTTGCTTTCTTCAGATATTTTTCTCTTTATCATTAGCTTTGGGCAATTTGATCTAAGATGTGTACAATGTTCTTCCTCTAGCTTGTGTTTGGGTTGGTGGAGCTTCTTGCATGTTAACAGTTTTAATAAAATCAGAGGGGCTATTGAGATGGCTCATTGAGTAGACGTGTTTACTGCCAAGCCTGATGACCTGAGTTCAATACCTGGAACCCACATAATAGAAGGGGAGCGTTGACTCCTGCAAGTTGTCCTTTGGCTGTCTACACATGTGCATGCACACACATGCATGTACACAAAGAAGTAAAATGTAAATAAGTCGATGCAAAAAGTTATGTTATTAAGTTTCAAAATATTTTACTTCTGCCTTGTTCTGCTCAAAGCTTCTCAGCTCACCAATGCTTTATTTTCCAATTACAATTTTCTCTGTGTCTGGACTCATATTTATTTGCTTCTTTTGGTTCACTGTTTTTCCTCTGTTTGTTTGTTTTTGTTTTTTCAATATCCAGTCTTTTAATCCCATACAGTTCAATAAAATAGTTTTGAGTGTACGTACATCTGTGCACAAGCCGTCAGAGGCCAAAAGGGGGCACCATTGCTCTGCAACTGGAGTCACAGGCAGTTGGGAAACACCCAATGGGTTCTAGGAAGGGAGGTTGGATCCTCTGGAAGAGCGACATGTCCTGTCAACTCCTGAGCCGTTTCTACAGCCCCTTCCATTCATTTTTTGGCTCAGGCATTGAGACATTGCAGTTTTCATCTCTAGAAGTTCAACCCGGTTTCACTCGCCTCTCAGAATTTTCTTCTCTCTGTGTAACGTGGTGGACATGGGATATGGGCAACGAGTCAATGTCTTTGTCTTCTAACATCTGTGTCAGTTGTGGGGAGGTAAAATCAGTTGCATTTATTCTCATTATGTGTGTTTTTCTGCTAATTTCTGACTGGATGCATGTAAGTAGCAACACTGGGCAGTGGATATATATTTTTGCATTCCCATAAATATCCTTGGTTTTTATTTTGGGATGCAGTGTATTCACCATGAAACACTTGGACTCTTTTGTATCTTGCTTTTCACTTGATAGGCAGGACTGGGGAAGTGGTTTGACCAGGGCTAATTATTCACCAGTGTTGACATTTTACCAGAGACAGCACATCTCATGGTACAGTCCACGGCTACTGCTCTTCCCGTCCATGAAGTGTTCCGTCCTGACTCTTGGGAAGAAGCACTGTCTCTGATCTTGTGTGGTCACCAGGAACTGTGCTTTCTAGTTTCTTTGTTTGGTCTTCTGACTATTCAAAGGGCACCATCTGGAGGCCTCTACTCTGCAGCTCAGCTCTCTCCTCTCCATGACATGTCCACACACTCTGACTCAGTCTTCCTGGACTTTTCATTTTGTCTCAGCTCAGAATTCATCATAGTCTGGACAGGGTTCCTCCAACTGTGCCATGGCCTAGAAGTTCCCTTGAGACAATGAGCCGAACTAAGTGTAAAGCAACCTACTTTGAAGCACTCAGAGGCCAGTGTCCTGCATAACACTACATCTTGTGGCTTAGAAATTGTTGTCTCATATATTTTGTTAGTTCTTTGGTTTCATGCAGGGGGGTTTATCTTGTCCAGAAACAGTAGTTATAGTAGCAGTGGTAGCAATGGTGGAAACAGTAATAGCACAGTAGTAATGGTGGTAGCAATAATAGTGTCAGTGGTAACAGTGGTAGCAGTAATAATGGTGGTAACAGTAATAGCATAGTAAGGGTAGCAGTGGGTAATGGTGGTAGCGGTGATGGGATGGTAGTGACAGTGTTTCCTAGCCTTTCTCTCCTCTTCATATTATCTTCAAATCACCTCTCACAGTTTCATCACTTCCTTTCCAATCTTCCTAGTCATCACTTCTTTTTCTTGCATTATAATCTGCGGAGCCGTGGCAGTCGTAACAGTTAGCAGGGCGGTACCTGGTCTTATTCTTAATTTCAACTATCCTTACACTTGCAGTGATCTAGGTCCACAGGTCCTCTGCTTCGTTCCGTTTCATTGAATTTACACGTTCAATGGACACTGCATTCTGCTCTTTGGCTGGCCCCTAACCCGGCACATACAACCGGGTTGTAAACATCCCTGACCTGCATCAAGATAACCTGAGTCTTCTGGGAGAGCACACGTTTTCTGGGAAGGGGTAGGACAATCTGTGCAGGTGTGAGGTCCGAAGGTCTTCAGCCATCTTTGTCAAGCCTGAGGTGACCTTGCAGGTGGAGGTGGCAGCTCTGCTCTGGGGTCATCAGAGCTTCTGGTTTAGTGCTGATTTCAGGCTGGCCCAGGCCTAATCACAGGAGTCGTTGGTCTCGCCGTTCTTCTAATCTCAGGGAGATTAATTAATGATCTGAGGCTCCTAGCCAGATGGCCAATGGTCACAGAGCCACTGGGTCGTCCATGGGACAGACGCATAACCCAGTACAAGGCTCCTGGCCGCAGTTCATCATTGCTCCAGAGTGGAGGAGATTTCTCTCTCTCTCTCTCTCTCTCTCTCTCTCTCTCTCTCTCTCTCTCTCTCTCTCTCTCTCTCTCTGTCGTCATCATCCTCATGCTGGAAGTTCTAACCTTACCCAGGAAATGAGCTACACAGCACATCAGAATTGGCTTGCCATCTGCTTTGAGGCTCTGCCCATTCTGGTCTTGTTTATACTGCGGCATGACCCTCTACACTCCAGAGTGTTATGTTTATCTTTATTTCAAGATTTTTACAATTCAAGTACTTCACAGGGTCATAAGGATTCGTGTAATTAAAAGCCTGTGCGGGAGGTTACATTAGGTTAAACGGCCCTCTCCACCCTTCCCGGCTCTCCTCATTCCTCTGAATCTCCGCTGTCACCTCACTGGAGACAAGAGAGACCAGGAAGCTGAGGGCAACGGCAGCAGGTGGAGGTCTAGATGGAGGCAGCCACTGATCTGCTTCTACTTGACTCAGAGAAGGGGCCTTCTCAATGAAAATGGAATGGCCCTCAGTTCTGCCACATCCTCACCCGCATTTGCCTTGCCAGCCTCCCTCCCATCATGCCCGGACCCAGTCTCTGCGGCTTCCACACCTCTCCGTTTTACATCTGCTTTTCCTTTTGCAAATCCTACTGTGTTTCCCTTTGGCCGGATGGTGAACTCCAATTCATCCTTCAAGATGAGGCCTGGAGACCACTGCCTCTGTAGACCTCACGACTTCTCTCCTCCTTTCCTTCAAGCGGGTCACACATATATGACTGCAGTTTTACCACCCAGTGCTGCTCAGGCCCTGACCCTTTCCGACAGCTCTCCTTTTACACGGACAGTCACCTTCTGAGGCACCTTAGTCCCTAGCTAACAGACTTCCTGTGCCAGGATCTCCCATCTGAAAAGTGAGTTACATCAAGGGGGGCATTGGTGGCCACACGTCCCGTTCCCCATTCCTTTCCCTTACTCTGTGAAACCACCCCCATCCCCAGGAAGGGGTACAAAGAGACCCCACCTTTGCCCCATGGACTCCGATTCCTCTCTTCAGAGTCCCTGCCGTGTGTCTGTCCTGGGGCTGGGGCCTGAACACCTCTGTCATGCTGTTGCCCCTCTGTCTGTCTGTCTGTGGCAGTAATGTGTTTCCTCTCTGTGCCCACATCATCCCAGGCCGTCTCCTGCTCAGCGGGTATGGAACTTCACTTTGATGAGTTCTCACGATTTCCTGCCTTCCCAATTAAAGTCTGAGCTCCTTCAAAAACCTCTACCACCTGGCCCAGCACCTAGCATCCATTTGGGATCCTGAAGCTGCTGCCTAGATTCAGGACGGATTCTGGTAAGGACACGTCCTTTGAGAGTACTTTTTCTAAGAGACTGTCACCACGAGTCCGCAGGACTCTAAAGGATCCAGAAACAACTGAACTGTATGAAAACTTTCAGATTGGACTTTTCTAAGTCTTCCATCACATTACCAACCCTCTCCTCCACCCAAACCCAATAAGCTGTGAATATCCTCAAATGTGCGGTCCTCCTGCCTCAGCCTCCCGGATGCACCACCATGCCTGTCGAGTAGCTATCATGATCTAGTTCATTACCATGGAAATTAGGATCCCAGACATATCTGGTGGTTTTCAGCTGCTGTCCTAGGTACGCCTGACATCTTTACCAGCGATGCCCCTGATGTGCCTCACTTCACCTGCCATGTCAGAGGAGCCTCTGCTCACAGGAATGGGAGCTGGCATTAGAGATGCCTCATGGTCTCTGGTCCTGCCCCTTCCAGGCTGCTCCAAGTGCACATGACACCTAGGAATGACTGGTAACATTGCTATAGGATCCTGAGGGTGAGGGAGAGACCTATGCATTCTCTCTGCTGGTGAGGTCAGCCTGGCTCTTCTCTGTGCCGTTCTCCTGTGCCCAGCATTTGGTTCTACCCTTCGCTCACTCCTCCTTCATTCTGTATCATCTTTCCAACTTAGAAGACGTTCATGAAACAGCCTATACTTTAAAATTGCCTCTTCACTTAGAGAGGGGGCAGTCACCAAGAGACTCAGCTCTGTTTTCTCCCCTGCTTCCCTGTGTGCAAGGCAGAGATCGCCACGTTCAACCTCCACTCCTCACCCTCATGTGCGCCATGCAGCAAATGCTTCGTGTGTGTCTGCTGAGGGACTCACTTTACAAAACAGTCACCAGAGGTGCTTTCCTCCTCGAAATCACGCAGTTTCATAGTTTCCCTACTGCCTCCTTTTCCACTGAAAATATTTTCACAGTTCAGTGTTTATCTTTAATTTTGAGAGTATATATACATGTCTGTACATAGATGAGTGCATGCCTTTGTCTTTGTGTGTGTGTGTGTGTGTTTGGGGTCTGTTTGTGTCTGTGTCTTTGTGTAGGCCAGAGGCTGGTGACAAGTGTCTTCCTCTATTGCTCTCCACCTTACTTCTTGTGAGACAGGGTCTCTCATTGAATCTGGAGTGCCTTGTTTGGGCCAGATTGGCTGGCTCTGAGCTCCTGGGACCCCTTTCTGTCTGCCTCTCCGACCCTAACGTTGCAGGAACAGGCTACTACGTTTAGCTTTTATGTGATGCTGAGGATATGAACTCAGGTCTTCATGTGTTTTGGGATATCACAACCAACAAAATTTCTAGTAGAGTAGGCTTTGAAATATTTTTGTTTCATCTCAGGCACTGTTTTGGGAACAGCTACACAATCCTACACGAATTCTATCTTCTCCAATCCGAACTAGCAAATGCCGTTCCCAGGCTGGCTGTAAAACACCTGTTGCAAGCATTGTTGGCCACGTGCTGCCATCTAGTGGTAGTACATTAACTATCTTCATTTATTTCAGAACAGAGAACAAGAAGGTAAATTCTCCTGTACCAAGCTATAGAAAAGAGTACATGTGACACCATATTTGTTAGGATGTGTTTGTACTAGGAGCTAAGTCAGTCAGGGTCTCATGTGCCCCGAGCTGCTTTGAACTCTTCTGTTCCGCCAAGGATGACCTTGAACTTCTGGCTCTCCACTTCCAGAGTGTGCATCACAGGTTTGCTCCCACACACTCAGTTTATGATATGCCGGTTTCAAGTTCGCTAGACAAGAATTCTACTGCTGAGCTACATCTCCGGGCCTCTTCTGCTCTTTCAGTCTCTGGTGCATTGCCTGTAAGTCCAGCAGCCTAACTGAGTTTGGATCAAGGGAACACTAATAACTGGCACATGACTCCACCTCTTCGTTCATCTTCCCCAACGCCTGTCCAGAATCAGATCAAGATGAATACCTTGCTTTGTGCTAGCCACGTTCAGAATTGAGACTTCCTAAGCCACAGTCTTCCTGGCCTCACAGGCCTGCCTTGGCTGCAACTGGTTGAAAAGACCCCAGTCCAGGTCAGCCGTCCCCATCGGCTATCGCTTTGGTTTTCCCAGTTCATCTGCCGTTTTCACCTGAAGTCTTTTCCTTGCCAGCCTCTTTTGGTTTCTCTGCTGACCTCCACCAGAGCATCTCCCAGCCAAGGCCATGTTGGCCATTCCAGACTCTCACACTGGTTGGTGCCTTTGCTGTAGGGTTTCCCTGTGGATGGAGCCAGGAACGGCCTGATAATAAGAAATGAAAACATTACTGCCACCAAGAGGGACAGAAAGGATACACTTGGAAATGTATCCCAGTGGTACTTTTATATCAGTAGAGTGTATGTATGTGGGATTATATGATTCTAACGTATTCCAACATTTTATAAACACTTCGGGCTGCCACCGCTTAAACTCCATTTAGCAATGAAAAGCAGGGGAATGGGCAAAAAGTGATTTTAAAAATTAAGAAAATTTTATATACAGCTTGATGACTGTGCACTTGGGATCAGGCTAAGAGGTATTGGAAGACATAGTAGGGAAGTAGATCATATGGGAAAATTCTTTTGTTGCCAATTCTTTTTTTTTTCTTTTTTAATTTAACATAATTTCTTTATTGATTCCTTGGAAATTTCACATCATGTACCTCAATTCTGCTCACCTCCCAGTCCCCCCCCCATATACTCCCCTCAGTCTGGCAGTAACCTCCTCAAAAGAAAAAATTTTTAAAATCAAACCAAAATGAAGCAAGCAAGCAAACAAACAAAAACAACACAAAACAACAAACCTCTTTGCTCCTCCATGTTTCCCGCTTCTCCAACACCTCTTCATTCGTCCTGGTGGCATTGGGAGCTGTGGTGTGTCACACGGTACACGCTTTTGTACAATTAGCTTTACAAGCAAATGTTCATTGCAATGAGTCACTGGTCTCGTTCAAGGTACCTGGGCATGCCAGGCAAGTACTCTCCTGAGGCAGACAAGCACAGAGAATAACTTAGCGACCAGAACTCCACGTGGTTTGGGGAATGCACACACACCCTTTTCCTAAGGATGCACTTAGAAGACTGCTTCCTTTACCTTCCTTCCTATGCACACAGCCATCTCTGAAAATGCACTCACCACCTCAGGACTGCCCCAGAACACCGCATCCAACTATACCTCCCTCAACAATAACGTCAGTCTCTCCACTCCTAAGGATCAGATTTGGGGAGCTGCTAATCAAGTACGTTCTCAGAGTATCCAGGTAGGAAGGGTGAATGGGTGGACCCAGGCTGAACTGGTTTTGGTGTATGCACAGAAAGACAAACTGTGTCCTCCAGAGAACTTTAGGGGAGAATCCTGTGTTACCTATCTTGTGCCTATGCATAATTGGGCATGTATATGAGAAAATTTAAATACATTGTGGGAAGGGACATGGGCGTTTAAAAAATGAATGTGTCTTAATCTATCAATCAAAATAGAGAACTTCCCAAACTATGCCCCTTAGTGCTCTCCTTCATTTAAACCCAGTACAAAGAGACAGCAGGCTGAAGCCTGGGGCCCTGGGTCCTCACGTGACCCACAGTTAATCTTGATGATGTACCTCTCTATAGCCTATACTGTCCCTTCATTCTGAATAACGTTTGTGAGACTTTAATTCAGTGGATGAGAGAACCAAGACCTAGACACACCCAACCTAGAGCCTGCCCCAGTGACGCTGCTACTGAGCTGCATCCCTAGAGCCTGCCCAGTGACTCTGCTACTGAGCTGCATCCCTAGAGCCTGCCCAGTGACTCTGCTACTGAGCTGCATCCCCAGGCCCTGTTTGCCCATTCAGACAGGGTAGGCTGATCCTCCTGGCTCTGTCTTCCAAGAGGTGGCGCTACAGGAGGTTGACAAACCACGCCCAGCCTATGCTTGCCACATCCTTTATGCTTTCTGCACACGTGTACAATGCTCCTTCCAAAAGATACTAATGGTGTTGCTAGGTGCTAGGGACTTCACACTGAAATGTTAAGGTGTCCTTCATGGACTTCCCTAGTTTATCTGTCTCCACCACTGAGGTGGAGCCTTTCATCACATCCTTACAACCATGGGTATATTCAGTGTTACTCTGACTAGCTCTTCTGTATTTGGGCACTTTGTTTTACATCTCCTTCCCCTTACGATTTCAGTGAAAATGAACATACACTGTGAGTTGCCTGTTAAAGGTGTTGGACCCAGCTTTGCAATGACTTGGATTGTTTTATTGATAGTGGGTGAGTTTTTAATTCTTTTTGCTTTCACCTTGAAAGCCATATTGTGTTCTCCCACAGTGTTCTTTGTGCAGAAATTATATTAACTTGTTTTTACATTTGCAACTTCAAGTTTTAACACAGTCAAGTTTACTAACTGTGTTTTTCTGGTCTTCGTGTTTTACAGAAAAATTTTTCTGAATTTGAAACCATTTATTGTCTTGCATATTTCTCTTTTTTCTTTTGTTCTTGGTTTTATTGTTTTGAGACAGAGTCTCATGTAGCCTAAGCTGGCCTTTAACTTCTGTGTAGCTGAGGATGACCTTGACCTGAGCCTCCTGTCTCCATCACCCCAGTGCTGGGATTAAAGCAGACATGACCATGCCTGACTGTCAAACGTATTTCTATTATTTCATATTTCTCTACATAGTTCTTCAGCAGTCTGGAATTTGTGACTGGTATATCATCTTTTATTCTCTGTAGCTCCAAGATCCAAGTTCTTACAGAAATACAGAAACTATTTCTTCCAGTCTTCTTTAGACCCACAAATAATGGAGCTCCTTTTCCCCCAAAACTCCATTCCAGCTCTGGGAATAAGAGTAAACCAATGAAGAATCTCATTTGCAAGGCTGACAGTAAATCATCTCCAAGGACTGGTGCAGGATAAACTGGAGACAGACAAGAGGACACTTGGAGCTATCCACCGGGAGGAGCTGGTAATTAAACTGTGAGGGAACCGGAAACTGAGCATATTGTTTAGAATGGATAGCACAAGCTAACTAAACTGGAGAGGCTGCCGTTGCTGGGACTGGCATCCTAAGGGCTGTGAGCTGAATCAGCCTGAGCCTTTTTTCTGCTCTTCATCAGCTAAGAATGGTTTTGACATGTTCAGCAGACTCAGGATGTAGTGTCAGAAAGATCAGAAGTTCAAGGTCAGCCTGGGCTATATAGTTAGTTCAGTCCCAGCCTGAGGCAGATGAGACTCTGTTTTAAAATGAAATATCAAAATAAGTAGTATCTTATGGCATATGAAATATATAAATTCAAATTTCAGTGCCCATAAATAAAACTTCCCTAAAACTCAGTCATCCATTAGTACACTGTAGCTAGTTTTGTGCTGTGCAAACAGAATTAAATTCTGTGGGGCTGGAGAGAAGACCACTCTGTGAAAGATGAAATTTTGTTGGGAGTTAGGACAAAGGTATGCTGCAGGGGGTGTATAAGATAATCCAGGGCACATGTGACAGTGTCACCTCTAACATGAAGAGGACGGTCCTTTATCAGGGCTTACTCTGGGCCCACTCCACTTCCGGTACTGAAGGTCACCATGCAGACAAAATGGCACACTTTGGCAGCTGTGGTGTCTGAGAACTGGTTCATTTGTTGTAGCTGCCATTGTCCCACACCCTGGGTTGATGAACCAATACACCTTAATGAGCCCACAGTTCCGGAGGCTAGAAGTGTGAGACGCGATGTGAGCAGGACCCAGTTCCCTCTGAGGGAGGCAATGTTTCCAGGCTGCTCTCCTGGCCTCCAGCGACCGCTTCTCATGGAGTTGGGTAACTTCACTGCTCACTTGCATTCTTGCTGGGTGTGTCTCTGTTTCCAAATTTCCCTTTACAGTATGACACCAGCCACACTGAATTGGGGTTCCCCACTTCATTATGACCTCATTGTAGGCCATCGTGTCTGCAGCCATCTTGTTTCTGAGACAGTGGGGTGTGAGTGGGGAGTTAGGACGTCAGTGGGTGACTTTCAGAGAGATGCAGTTCAAGTCAACCCCTGTAAGCCCCTAGCTTCCTGGAACAAATTAGCCTTCAGGGAACTCCTTCCTCTTCCTGATTTCTGCTCTGCCTGTAATATGGAGGGACCTCCCTTCTGAGTCACTTCTCTCTCATTGGGCAGCCATCACTGAGCCTTCATGGAAGAGGAGAATCTGGGGCCTGATGGAAGCTCAGTGGTCACAGGTGCATGCTGCTTTCCAGACTGCCAGTCTGACCCCCAAGCACCCAGGTCGGGCAGCTCACAACTGTGAGAAACTCCAGAACCTGGGGATCTGCTCACATCTTCTGACCTCCTTGGGAACCTGCACACACACACACACACACACACACACACACACACACACACACACACACACGTGCTCAAAACCAGCATCATCGATGTGAAGCCATCAAGCAGAAATGTTTCAACACAAAGCTCTCTTTATTAATTTTACATAATAAAGTATGAAGTGGAGGGTTATTTAAAGTCTTTTGATGATCCTCTTGAAGACATGGTCTGAAAGTGAGAAAAGAAATCATGAAATGTTCACCTGATGTTGAATATAAAACAAATGATGTTGTTTCCCCAAGTGGCCCCAAATGTGTAAGCACACAAAACAACCCTCCCCCCAAATCCCCATTTTCTTTAGTTTTTTTTTTCCTAAACTGGGTCTTTGCCTTTCCCCCCTTTCATATGGAGGGGTATCCTGGCATCATGAATTATTTCCTGCACCAATAAGAGCACATGTGCTCTTAACCCCTGAGCCATCTCTCCAGCCCTCTGGTTCTACCCCTCATCGGCTGGATGATTTGGGATGACCTGATTATGAAATCCATCGTCTACCTCTCTCCCAGAAGAGAGGAGGATTTGGGTGCTAAGTTGAAACAGAGAATAGGCCAGGACTAAGATGGCTCTTCTCTGCTGCCCTGCTCTGCTGTGTAAGCAAAGGGTGGGAGTTGAGACTGCACACTTGCTCCATGGTTGACAGTCTCCTCTCCAGTTGAGGGAGGCTCCACTTGAGCAAGGGATGGCAGCCTCTGTCAGGGCTCTGCCTATGACTCTAGGGCACATTCTGTAGGAGAGCTGGGAGATACAGCTATGGGAGGAAGACTGTGCATAATCCTGGGAACGGGGCACAGGATACAGCTGACTGCTGGGCATGGAGGTTGACTGCCTGGGATCGGATCCCCAGACATTGGTAGCTGCAATGAACTTGACATAGTGGCATTCCACATCAATGCTCCGTGGGCAGAGGTATTTACTGGGCACCTGAGCTGTGGAAGATGGCAGCCTGTGTGGCTTGTTGGTTAGTGCTGAGACAGAAGGAAAGGCTGTGGCTGTTAATCACTCTGACGTCATCAAACAGGAACAGCAACGAGAGAGCCTAGCTTTGTGCAGGTCTTACACTGATGGGAAGTATGGCTGCAGGAGGCATGGAGGCCTCCTGGGTAGGAGATCTGCAGATGGAGTGGAGTCTGGGGACATCCCTGGGTTGAATGGACTTCGGTCCTACAGGGAGGTTTGTGGCCCCACCCCAGCAGAGACAGGAAAAGGCAAGCTGTGTTCTGCACATCCTGTCCTGTGTCTCAGCACACCAGGTACTTCTCACCCCATCCTGTTTAGGTTCTGTTGGGATTGGGGAAGAGGCAGGAAGTGGGCAAGGAGGAGGGGCTGAGGGCTGGCAGTGGCTGACTCTGGAAGTGGAAGGGCAGCCTGGAGGTGGGAGTCACCAGGTGACTTAGAAAAGGTGCCCCTTCCTCAAGGCACTGCTCTTCTGTCTGTCAGAACATCACCCTGATGTTCAGCCCTGGTTTGGTCAGAACAAGATGGTTGCAGATGTACTGAGTGCAAATTCCCACTGTCTACAGTGTGAACAGCTTCCCTAGGCACTGAGTGGTGAACAACTGTGACATTTTACTAAGAGACAGACCCAATTCTGGGAAAACTTGACTCTGCCATTTCAAGCCATTTGTGACCTCAATTTTCCCATTTAAGAAATGGTTGTTTAAAAGATTAGAGACAATGTGTCTCAGCTTCCAAGTACATACTGAATCCTAAGCATGCTGCAGGGGATGTTGACCATAGGAACCGTGTGGTTTGGGGTCCTGTAACAGGAACCTTTGGGGCATGAGAAGCAAGGGGCAGCTGCCCATCCTGCCTCACCTCACCTCTCTCCTCAGGCATTGGGCTCCATAGGCAGAGAATGCCGACCTCTGTTGGTATTGGCCTCCATTGAGTTCAGTCATTTATGTTTTTTAGTGGATTTTGTAGGCTGCAAGGGACAAAGATATGTCCTGTTAAGAAGAGTGTAGGTGGAGAGGAAGACCCTGCTATGAACTTGACTTCCATACATGGCATCAGATGACAACACACATGTCCTCTCCCTATTCTCCCAACCCACAATTTTCTGGCATTCGATGGAAATAGGGTGAACTTATAGATATAAATCGTCAGGACTTCTTTGATTAGCATTTAAGCTCATGGGATGTGATCTAAAAATGAGTACAGCATATTTAAATGGCCCCCAAACAAACGCTAAGATCAAGGAAAATACCGGTTCCCTGGCCTGGGCTGGACACAGTGGTGCAGACCTGTAATCCCAGCACTCAGAAGACAGAAGCAGAAAGATGCTGACTTTGAGATTACTCAGGGATACAGGGCAAGATGCAGGCTCAAAGTAAATGAATGGGTAAATGAATGAGTGAATGGATAAATAAAAGAAGTAACCCACAGCAACGGCAGAGCCATGGGCCAAGGTTAACAATCAACCTCCACAATGGACCATTGGAAAGGCCTGTAGCAAACACTTGACAGGCCAGCCCTTGCCATGAACAGATCAGAAGACTCCCCTTCCATTCCTCACCGGGACATGTAATGCTGTCTATGGAGAGGCAGAACTAAGGAGCAAACAAAGAGAGGGACTCCTGCTGAGCCCGAGGCACCCAGCTGCCAGGAAAGGCAGGAGTAGAGGAGCAGAGGTACAGTCCGCTGGCTTCCCTGGGATGTGCAGGCTTCCTGGGGAGGGCCAGATGACAGGACCCACAGCACCTGGATCTCTGTTATCACCTGTCCATCGCTCACACAGTCCACGGGCACCTGGCACTGCCCCCTGGAACCACTGTCCCAAGGAGGGGAAGGTGCCCTGGCTCCGGTAAAGGATTTCACTGACACCGATTTGCCCCAGTTCTGGGTTCTCCCTGGAGGACTCTGAGAGCCAGGAGCACTGTCACTGAGGATCCTGCTCTGTGTCCCACTTCCCCCATACCCTCCAAACAGTAGAGGTTGAGCTTAGAGGATGCCTGATCAGCCCTGAGTCAATGAGAGCATCTTCCTTTAGAGCTGAGAGGTGGCTCGTGTCTGTTAGGGGACTGTGAGGTGGTAGCACTGAGGCCTTGAGCCATGAGGCCTGGCTCCAACAACTGTTCTGGAAGCAGAGAGTACCTGGAAGAGATGCTACATACCTTCACCTTCTGTCCAGAGGAAGGCTTAGCAGGGGGCTTTTTGGTGGCTGGAGCAGGCTTAGCAGGGGGCTTTTTGGTGGCTGGAGCAGGCTTGGTGGGGGGTTTTTGGGTGGCTGGAGCAGGCTTGGTGGGGGGTTTTTGGGTGGCTGGAGCAGGCTTAGCAGGGGGCGTTGGGATGGCTGGAGCAGACTTGGTGGACCTCACAATTTCTGTCTCTGCAAGGTCAAAGCACATAAAAGAAACAGTTAGAAGAGCAGGCAACCCAGGGGATTCACACTCTCATTGCAAATCTATGGGAAACAAGGCCTTTGGCTTCTGACAGAGAAGGTCAGTGGCAAGGCTTGCTCTCTTTCCAGGTAATTGTTTTTTAAACACAGGTACTCTGTTTGCCCCAGACTCACTAGACAACTGACAGTGGCCTTACAATTCTAATTCTCCTGTCTGTCCCTCCCAGGGCTGGGATTCCCAGCATGTGTCACTATGCCTGGTTTATGTGGTGCTAGAGTTTGCACTCCATAACTGAGCGGCATCCCCAGCCACCAAGTCATTTAATATAAGGACCACCCTCTGGCCTGACCATTCTTCCCTCCGTGGCTCTCTGCTTCTCACTCACTCTCCTTCCCCATTCCCTCCTCCTTTAGCGGCTTGGATCTTGGAATGGGAACACTATATCCTCCACAGCAGAGGGCCCAGAAACTTCATCTTCCAAATCAAATTACCCCTGAAGTGATGAGGGGGCCATGAGTAATTGGGCCAGGACAGCATGCAGGAAGCAGGGCCATCCCAGATGAACCTGAGCTGACTCGGGCATCCTGTGACCTCTGAGTCAAAGCTCTCAGGAAGATACTCCTGAAAACCCCCTCCCTGCCGTAGGCCTTTGCAACTTCAGAGCACATGTGTGCTTTTGCATGATGGAGGTTGATGGAAAGCACATAGGCTGACAGCAGGATCAAGGATCCTTTTACAGCTGAGGTGCTGGAAGCAGTAAGTGATGTGACAGCCTGCAGGTCACACAGTAACAGCTGTCACAAGAGTCCATTTAGATCTCATGCTGACCAGTGCCATTTCCACTACTTCTGGAGTAGCCACATCCGGTCAGTAATAACACAAGTGACCAGAGACCAAACGGTCAGAACAGTCTGCTCTACCTCTCCTCCCTCCTCAACATCAGGTCTTGAACAGCAGCTGGCAGCAGGGCCAGACCTTCAGTCCTAAGACCCATGCCTCAACACCCATGCATCAGTAAGACCCAAGCGTCAATAAGACCCAAGCCTCAATGCCCACTCTAGCACTTACCAGTTACTGTTATGTAGATCGAATGCGTTTTAATAATCTCTTTTTGGCTCATGTTGTAAGCACCTTTGGAGGCAATGGGGTTCCGTTTGTACAGCTAACCACAGCAGATCTGCCAAGTTGCACACTGTTTGCTATTTATAGGAGACTACTTCCTCTAAGATGCTGGCCATACACCAATAATTGTTGATTTCCTTATTGTCAGGTGTAAACATTAAATCCTGAGAGCAACTG
Organism: Peromyscus eremicus; assembly: GCF_949786415.1. Classification (NCBI taxonomy): domain Eukaryota; kingdom Metazoa; phylum Chordata; class Mammalia; order Rodentia; family Cricetidae; genus Peromyscus; species Peromyscus eremicus. The sequence continues at coordinate 83,622,867 of NC_081418.1, read as the reverse complement.
TCAAATATCAAACACGAGATGGGCAAGACAGAGGTTTGCTATGAGTCAGCAAGCATTAGTGAGTGCCCATCAAGTGTGAAGCACTAGACACTATTGTCCTTATGGTGACCTGTTACCCTCATGAATTAAGTGTGTGCCCAAGAAATATGTGTGCATTTATATAATGTCCACACATGCCACATGCATAACAATGGACATACATGTAGGTATTTGTACATGTGTACACACATATACAGTCATATAGTATTATTAGCATGCATATTATTTTTAACAAGTAGCAATATGTGTGTATACTCATGTATATGTGTATAATAATAAAAAAGTTGGGAGGCGTATATACTCCTAAGCATATTGTAATACAGGGTGAAATGTCTTAGAACTGAAAACCATTTTCACATAACCTTTGCTTTGTTTCCCAACTTTTTTATTATCACACACCATGTTGTTAGTTTTTTGCCAACTTGACACAAGCTAGAGTCATCTAAGAAGAGGGAATCCCAATTGAGAAAGTGTCCCCATCAGATTGGCCTGTTTGGTAGCCTGTGAGTGCATTTTCTTGAACAGTAATGGGTATGGAAGGTCGTAGCCCACTGTGGATAGAGCCACTCCTGAGCAGGTGGTTCTGGGCTGAATAAAAGAGCAAACGGAACGAGCCAATAAGCAGAGTTCCTCTGTGGACTCTGCTCTGACTCTTGCCCCAGGACCCTGCTTGAGTTCCTGTCCAACTTTACTCAGTGATGGACTGTGATCACAAAAAATGACACGGAGACTTATTATTAATTATGAAAGCTTGGCCTTAGCTTATGATCTTCCCCAACTAGCTTTTATAACTTCATTTAACCTGTTTCTATTCATCTACAATATGTCACATGACTTGGTTACCTCTCCCCTGTACAGTATGTTCGACCTCTTCAGTGTCTCACTGGCGTCTCCCACACATCTGGATTCTAACTCCTCTTCCCCTCTCTCCCCGGAAATCCCACCTATCCTCTCCTGCCTAGCTCTTGGCCATCCAGCTCTTTATTAAACCCATCAGAAGGAGCCTTGGCAAAGACACATCTTCACAGTGTGCAAAAAGATGACCCCACAACAGCTTCTGGTTGTGGTGTTTATTGCAGCAGCAGAAAACAAAGTAAAACACATACTATATTTACATTATCATGTAAGATTACTTGTCCTCGGTGCTGTTTTCTTTTCTGAGAATTCTTCCTCCATGATTCAGGCGGTCCCACAGTCCAGAGGGGCCTCCCTGCTGGAGTTCCCACAGGGCGTCACTGTCAGCAGGGGTAAGCCCTGCACTGCAGTGGTGGGGACTGACACTGATTCCCCCGGTAGTGGAGAGAGAAGGCAGTGTCTGTTGACTTGTCCCATCCCTGCCTCAGAGACAGGAACAGGAGACAGGGACAGCATGTGGGAATTTGGTCTGACTGTTTCTGCCTTTGAGGAGATGGCATAGGGATGCTTCTGGAAATCTTGGGATGCTCTTGCTTGTGGTGGAGAGCGGGGGTGGTGGTACCCTGTCAACCGCCACGTCCCTACCATTTCTTGCCTCTGAAGCAGTTCTCAGCAAGCACCCCTTCACCCCCCATTTCTCTCCTCTGTCTGGACTTCGGTATCAGCCTCTTCACTTGATCTTTCCATCCTCCAGTCCTGTGACTACACAGTGACTACACAGATCATCGCAGTACAGAGTCCGAGGTGTGTTACTCCTCAGGTGTACCTCTGATAGCCCTGTCGTTCCTGCAGCAATTCAAAGATTTCCTTGTACTTTACCAGAAAGGGTGGACCGTGAGTGTGAAAGTGAAAGAGTCTCAAGTTGTCATAACCTGACCCGAGTCCTTGGACCAGCCTCACTTCCTCTACTCACCTTTCCTTCATGTGTCTCTGCCTTAGTCACTGGGGCTGTGGCTTCCACACCTCTTTGCTTTCCATATGCTTTTCCTTCTTCTCTCAGTGCGATTTCCCTTAGCCAGACTGCAGACTTCTCCTTAGGATCAGGGCTAAGGACCACTGCCTCTGCGAGCTTCTTCCTTATGTCTCTCCCAGGTCTTCCTTTCAGTCAAGACTCCAGCCTTTCATCACTGTGTCTACGTGCCCTAGATAAGCAACCTGCTTAGTGGGTACCGCTCCCTCTGACTCACTCACTGGATTTTATTTCCCCTACTAAACTCAGAGTACTTACTTTCAAACAGTCCCCTGTGGGAGTCCCTGAAAGTGCCACAGGCAGCAGAGAAACAATCCTGGTGGGCACTGGTTCAAACTTCCCGAGTCTGACACCAGGTCAGTGTCTTTAGATATATGTAAGTGTAGTACAATTTTAGAAAAAAAGTTTCCTTGTAACAACTATCCCAATCCCATGTGTACAATAAAGCTTAAGGAATGACTACATCGAAACTCCTTTGCAAAGTGCACATGACCATGAAGATGGGTTTTATAGCTTACGGGCCTAGGATCTGGTGTGCTCTCTGACCAAGACAGCTGGAAGTCAGCAGGCTATAAAGTACGTGTGACATCTCCCCTAAGGATGGGTCCTACTGGCTGAGAAACAAAGCTAAAGACAAAGGTCTAGGAGGGAAAATCTGGGGTGAACATTCTGGAGGATTCGGGTGAGGATTGGCTTAACGTATAGCCAAGTCCCCAGGTCATTAATGACATCCATTCACTGTCTTCTGGGTGGAAAATGGGTATTCATTTCTGTAGCACAAATCTTAACAGGTCTTATTAATAAAATCAAACCTGAGGCCAGTTATTGGGGTGAATGCTGGAAGATCAGAGAAGCAGAACCTTGCCAGTTCCTCAGCTGATCCTGTTTCTTCAGGCTGGAAGTGTAGTGGGGAGCCATTCCAGCTTTGATCTGGAAGTTCCAGCCCCCAATGAGGCTGTCACGCCTACAAGGCGGGGCCAAGAGAGGACCCTGAAGACCCGAGATCTGGATGCACTGGTTCTCTTGGTTCCTGGACCCTGGACACTGGAGGTAGACCGAGCAGAGTTCTCCAGAAACACCGCTGGACTGTGCTACGTCTTTCCCAGACCCTGCAACCTACCTATCCCTTCATTTGTAAGTTATGCCACTAAATAAACCTCCCTTTTAACTATGTGGAGTGGCCTTAATAATTTCACCAATATGGAAGCCTTTGTGTCCTCATCCAAATAAATTTCAGCTGAGCTGCTGCTCCAAAGCCTGAAAGCTTAACCAGCCAAATGCTTCTAGTTTCTGGTTCTCATGCCTTATATATCTTTCTGCCTTCTGTCATCACTCCCTGGGATTAAAGGCTCACTTCTTGGGATTAAAGGCATGTGTCTCCATGCTGGCTGTATCCTTGAACACACAGAGATCTGCCTAGCTCTATCTCCCAAATGCTGGGATTAAAGGTGTGCGCCACCACCACCGGGCTTCTGCTATGGCTTGCTATTAGCTCTGACCCCCCCAGGCAACTTTATTTATTAACATACAAATAAAATCACATTTCAGTACAATTGAAATATCACCATATTTCCCCTTTTCTATTTTAGTAAAAAGAAAAAAGTTATAACTAATACAAGAAAAACTATATACAAAAGTACAATAACTATATATCATATATACAAGCAATAAATACCTAAACAATGTCTAGTTCATTTGCATTTGACAAATTCAGAGAAAATAATTCCATTATCTACCTTATTTTGGTAAGTCCAAAATGTACCTGATTCACTTTCTATCCTAACTAATCTTCAACTATAACTAACTAATCTTCAACTCCCTCAGAGACCCAAGAAGGAAATAATATTACCTAATAAAAAAATAAAAACAGGAAGTGCATGCAAGCAGCTTCCAAAAAAGAAAATGTGAGTTGACAGAAACAGCCAGCTGCCTGGACAGTCACCTGAGGTTTCTCCACAGTGTTGGGGCATCATCTTCAGCCTACAGGCTTAGCATATCTGACAGACTCATTTGTGAACTAGGATGTAAACAAGGTCAACAGTTCGACCTTACATTTGGTGAGAGCAGTCCATGTACCAGAAACACCTGAATTCCACTAGTGTCCTGTCATGATTCAGGATTTTAAATTCTGGAAATTATTGATGTTTGTTTTTTAATTCAGCTGTCCATTCTTCTTGGCTATGTGTGTGTGTGGCTTCATCTCAGCATCCCGTTCTTCTCCGTATCCCTCTATTAAATGCCAGTGTACTATTGAGAGGTGTGAGCTTAGTTACTCTTCAATAATAACTGTTTCAGCTGCCGTTCCACTATACATCAGAAGCCATCGGCCCACTGCCTGTTCAGCTCCCTTTTAAGAAAAGGGCACTGTACCTTTTCCGGATTGCGAAGGCCACTTCAGGGATGGTGCCATATTGTCCTGGCCTCAGACGATGGCTTTTGATAAAGCCACAACCACACTTGTTTTGGTAGGAATCGGTAGTCCTTTGTTTCGTGTCCTGTCTGTCCATTTTGTCCTGTTCGTCAGCAGTTGATTCGAGGATACTTTGTTGTCCAGTGGCTAACTTTTGCCACAATGAAAGTTAACTCCATATGCAGTTTCTTCAATGCCCATATCTTCTCTGAAGTAGATTGGTACTGCCAGGAGCCGACATGTCTCATAATCATAACAAAAAGAAAAATTTTCTAAGTTATTAAAACATTTTAAATGGCATATTCTGTAGATCTCTGAAGGGTTTGAAGATGACCTGTCTATCTAAAATATATCTGCTCAATCTTGAAAACATACCTAATATGACCGCAAGTTCTATTGTAATGTCTAACTACTAACTTTCATTACTTTTTATCCTAATAGTTGGTAATAACAACATTCAAGGATCAGCAAATTGCATTACATTGTTAAATGAACAGTATAAGTACAATATCTTGAACAAGATTAAAAATATATGTATAGCATTTTCTAACAATATCAATCTCAATATATGTAATTTGTATACAATATAAAAAATCCAATCCAATGTAAAGTATTTAAAACTAGTAATTGTCTTTCTCTTTTTTCTTTTTTTTTCTTTTTTTTTAAACAAGAACCTTAAATCTAATCTCTTTTGTTTAGCCCATTTCCTAACCCTTAACAACAACTTGTAACCAACCCTCCTAAACAATGAAGATTATCGCAGACCCAAAACCCATTAAAAGACAAAAAAACCACCCGCCCCACACCACCTCTTTGGGAATATGGGCGTCGTATTCTTAAAATTGATTCCTGCTGGGTATGGGCAAAGGTATCTTTATTCTGAAAAGAAAAATTTTGGGTTAATTGTCAAATTCTAGGAAAGGTAACTATATCCTTCGTTGTCCAGTCTGTGCATAATGCCAAAGTTCAGGTTTTAGCTCAAGTCCTTATTCAAGTAGTCTTTGAAACTGGATCATCTCAGCTAGCCCTCTCAAAATTTCTCTGAGCACTTTGTAGTCCAAAGCTGATCTGTAGATGATGTTAGTCAGCTTAGTGGTATTATTATTGTCCATGCGGAATTACTGTTGTTGTGGGACCCCATCTTTTTCCTGGAGACTTCAGTTGATGTTAGGCCTGGCCGTGATTTCCTGCAGAAAACTGATAAGAGACTCATGAACACAAAGACATGTATAGGCAGCTAATTGAAGCCTTTTATCTAGAATTAGTTAGTACTCTATATGACCATTCATATCTTAACAAAGTTTAAAATGTATATATATTGATTTTGTAAATTTTGATATAAAATTCATACTTTAAGAAGAGTTTAAAGAATCAGAATAGAATCAAAGAATTGAGATTAGTAGTAATAGAATAGTCCCTTAATTAATTTGTTTTTTTTCCTGTCCCATGTCAGAAGATGGCTCTTTTCTTCTGGCATGATACAGGGAGTTTGCATTTTCCTTTTAACAACATGCTTGAGTTTAAAGAAGGAGAGAGCCATTCTCCAACTCCAAAGTCAGCTTTAAATTTTAATTGAACTTGGACTACAAGAAGACCAATAGTGTTAAATCTTTAGAGAAGAGCAGAAACAAACATTTAGCAAGACTTATGAAATTTTATAGGTGATATACCAATAGACCATTTTACTCTTTTTCCTGGGACAGATGATTTGTCCTTTTTTTTCAGTTGTCTCATTTGTCCAGTGTTCTTCAAGTTCCTTAGCCTTCATTCTCCTAAAAGACAAAAACAAAAACCTTTCCCCAAGACTAGTTTTGGGGTTGTTCCCTTTCGGCAAGTTATTATCTGATTAAATGAAAAGGCATGTGTTAATGGTATAAGTTAGTTTAAATTGGATGTTCATGCTGGTTGATGAACTATCACCTCTTCCAATTAAGAGGAGGTCTCTCTTGTTCAAATCAAACCTTTATCAATTTTAATGGTATCCACAGTTTATCTTCTCCTGTAGAAACAAAAGCAAAACCTCGTCCCCAATGTAACACATATCCTGGTTTCCATTCTGAGGTCAGCATATCCTTAAAGTATATAGGCTGATTTAATTCTGTAGTTTTTTCTATTATCCAATGTTTCTCTGCAGCTGTTTTCCTTTCTCATTAGCATTGAGAAAATTCAAAGATAATAGCACATTATGCAGTCTATTTCTGGGGGTTTTTGTTACTCCTTTCTGTTTATTTAGCATACCCTTTAGAGTTCTGTTTGATCTTTCTATAACTGCTTGACCTGTAGGATTATGTGGTATACCCGTAATATGCTTTATTTTGTAATAAGCAAAAAACTGTTTCATTTTAACAGAGACATATGATGGAGTATTGTCAGTTTTGATTTGTGCAGGTATACCCATGATGGCCATAACTTCTAGCAAATGAGTGATTGATTACAGAATCAGCTTTTTCAGAACTCAAAGTAGTTGCCCATTGAAATTCTGAATAAGTATCAATGGTATGATGTACATATTTCAATTTTCCAAATTCTGCAAAGTGAAACACGTCCATCTGCCAGAATTCATTCCTCTGAGTACCCTTTGGGTTACATCCTGCTGGTAATGGCATCTGATTGTAAAAGGAACAAGTAGGACATTTCTTTATAATTTCCTTGGCTTGATGCCAGGTTATGGAAAAATCCTTTTTTAAACCTTTACTATTGACATGATGTTTTTTATGAAATTCTGAGGCCTCCAGCACATTTCCTATCAATAATTTATCAATCTCATCATTGCCTTGTGCTAGAGGGCCTGGCAGACCAGTATGGGATCGGATGTGAGTTATATATAAAGGATGACTCCTTTTCCTGATTGTATCTTGTAACTGAATAAATAGTGAAGTTAATACTGAAGCATCAGGGATAAATTCTGCAGTCTCAATATGTAATACCACTCTTTCGGCATACTGAGAGTCAGTAACTATATTGAGAGGTTCTGAAAAATCCATTAATACCAACAGAATAGCATACAATTCTGATTTTTGAACTGAATTATAAGGACTTTGAACCATTTTACTTAAATTTTCTGATTTGTAACCTGCCTTTCATTGTTTGTTGGCATCTGTATAAAATGTACGAACTCCAGATATGGGTTTTTCCCCGTACAATTCGAGGCAAGATCCAATCAGCTCTCTTTATAAGATCAATTCTATCGCTTTTGGGATATTTGCTGCTAATTTCTCCCAAAAAATTACTGCAAGCTCTTTGCCAAGGTTCACTTTCTGTCCATAATTTTTCAATATCCTCCTTAGTTAAAGGTACGACAATTTCTGCTGGGTCTATTCCTGCTAATTGATGAAGTCTAAACTTTCCTTTCCAAATCAAGTCAGAGATTTTTTCCACATAAGTTTTTATTTTTTTATTTGGGTTATTTGGTAAAAATATCCATTCCAATATAATATCTTCCTGCTGCATTAATATTCCTGTTGGAGAATGCCTAGAGGGTAAAATAACCAAAATGCAATTCAGCTTTGGATCAATACGATCCACATGTCCTTCATGTACTTTCTTTTCTACCAAGGCCAATTCTTTCTCAGCTTCAGATGATAATTCTCTTGGACTGTTTAAGTCCTTGTCACCTTGTAAGGTTTTGAACAAATTATTCAGTTCATCATTTTTTACCACAACAATAGTTCATAGATGAGAAATGTCTCCAAATAATCTTTGAAAGTCATTGAGAGTCTGTAGTCGATCTCTCCTAATTTGCACGTTTTGGGGTCTAATTTTTTGTAGTTCTATTTTATATCCTAAATAATTAATAGAATCTCCTCTTTGTATCTTTTCAGGAGCAATTTGTAATCCCCAGCAAGGCAAAATTTTCTTTACTTCTTCAAACATTCTTTCTAAAGTATCTGCATTTGAGTCAGCTAGTAAAATATCATCCATATAATGATAAATTATAGATTTAGGAAAATTTTAATGTATCACTTCCAATGGCTGTTGTACAAAATATTGGCACAAGGTTGGGCTGTTCAACATTCCCTGTGGGAGGATCCTCCATTGAAATCTTTTAACTGGTTGAGAATTATTGTAAGTAGGCACCATGAAGGCAAATTTTTATCTGTCTTTTTCTTGTAAGGGTATTGAAAAGAAACAGCCTTTTAAATCAATAACTATGAGAGGCCATCCTTTTGGTAACGGAGTAGGCAAAGGAATTCCAGATTGTAGAGAGCCCATTGGCTGAATTACTTTGTTAATTGCTCTAAGGTCTTTTACCATTCTCCATTTACCAGATTTCTTTTTAATAACAAATACAGGAGAATTCCAAGGGCTGGTTGATTCTTCAATATGCTGAGCATTTAACTGTTCTTCTGCCAGCTCTTCTAAAGCCTGAGTTTCTCTGTTGTTAAAGGCCATTGATGAACCCATACAGGCTTGTCTGTTAACCATTTTAAAGGTAGAGCTGTTGGTGTCTTTGGGAGATCATCAGTTGTTGTACCCTGTTCTTGTATAATATGGATGGCTGGTGACCACTCATTACAATAATATCTTCTAATATTTCTCTCAGAAACATGTGCTAGTTTATGATTTATTTCTGAGGTTGGAGGGATGTTAATCTGAGTATTCCATTGTTGCAACAAGTCTCGACCCCACAGGTTCATAGCTATGTTAGCCACATATAGTTTTAATTTTCCTCTCTGTCCTTCTGGACCTATACATTTGAGCCATCTTGCACTCTGTTTCACTTGAGATAATGTTCTAATTCCTAACAGTTGAACGTTTACCTCCTGAAGAGACCACGTTGGATGCCAAAATTCTGTTGCAATTATGGTAACGTCAACACCTGTGTCTACCAGACCAGACAACAAAACATCATTTATTTTTATTGTTTATTTTGGTCTTTGTTCATTTATAGAAGTTTGCCAAAAAATTTTTTATGTTTTCTCTTGAATTTTCTATTCTCTCTGTTTCATCATCCCAAGCAGCATGATTTATTCCAATAGGCATTTGGTTATTTAATTGCTCTGAGTAGGGATTTCCTCTACGACTGCAAATAAAATATCACCATACATTTCCTCCATTGAGGAGACAACCTGTGGGATTCACACTGCTGGTTTCTCCAGGGCTTATCTATGAGCACTCTGTGTACTCTCTACACTCTACCACCTGCCACTCTATGCCCAGCACCAAATATCCTTTTCAGGATTCTGAAACTGCTGTATAGGTAGAGGACATGTTCCAATAAGGACATGTCCTCTGAGAACACTTATCCTAAGAGATTGTCATCATGAGTCAACTGAACTGAAGGATCCAGGAATACCCTGACTGTATGAAAAACTTCAGATTCCACTGTCCTAAGGTTTTTAATCATGTTATGAATTCTGAATCTCCTCAAATTCAGTAAGCCTCAACTTAAAGCATTTCTTTGCTAACTGATGGAGAAACAGAGAAGGGAAGGGATTCATTCAAGGTCACACAAATAGGAATAAGGAGCAGGAAGGGAACTTGAGCTCTGCCCCATCTACTTGCACTGGGATCTAGAGAATTTCCCAGCTCTTGTCTGTGCTTAGGCATTCTGATGTCTGGACTCAGCAAAGGAATAGAGACAGTGTCTCAGAGACAGAACCTGAGTGTTCAGTGAACTCCTTCCATGGTTGAGGGGTAAAAACACCTTCCAAAGGTGAAAGGCACTCCAGCAAGATGGAGTAGTGTGATGAGTTGCTTTCAGCTCTCAAAGCTGTTCTGTTTTCCTTCTTTCCTAGAGATTTTTGTCATGTTTATCAATATTTTTAAAAGTCTTCCTTCCTTCCTTCCTTCCTTCCTTCCATCCTTCCTTCCTTCCTTCTGAGAGGGTCAGGTAAATATCAAGACAGGTCCCTAAGGACTAGGCCTCAGTTCCTGCCTTTGGAAACTAAACAAGACAGTTTCTGATTAAGGCATTAACAAGGGCAATCAGTCACCAACACCCTTGACAATGGGGATGTGAAGAACTTCATACAACAGGACAGGGTCCACTCACATACCAAGTACCTCAATAACCAAATGAGAACAAAGCCTGGGCCTTTTCCAGACTTGCCCAAGAATGGAAAAGCTATAGCCTTGGCCCACCCCTGCCAGCCCTAACCAGTTAGAAATGTAATGATATGATTGTCACTTGCATAAACCAATCATAGATAGAATGATCACACTGCTTTTAGAATTCCTATAGTTGTCTATAAAAGAGCTTGCGAGATTTTCTTGGGGGTCGCCATTTGCCATCTTTACTTTTGTGTTGAATGTGTGACCCCAGCACATCGGTACTTCTCTTGAGATAATAAATGCTCTTGTTGATTGCATACATGGTTGGTGGACTTTCGTGAGACTTCTCCATGACCCTAACACTTTCCTTCCTTCCCTCCTTCCTTCCTTCTCCCTTCCTTCCTTACCCTTCATTCTTCATTCACATTTACAATCTATTTATGTATATGAAATTATTTCTTTTTTCACTTTTTCAACAAATTTTTTTTTGAGATTATCACATAATCACATCATTTTTACCTTCCCTTTTCTTTCTCCAAGTCCGTTTGCCATGTGAGATACAAAGCCTCTTTCAAATTCATGGCCTCTTTTTTTTTCTTTTCAGAGCTGACCATTTGGTATTGGATAGCCGATTGGTGTGCTCTTCCCTGGAGAAGACTATTTTGGGAGCTCTTAAAATTCCTTATTTACCTGTAGTTCTTTGTAATAGGTTTTCTGCCCTCCCCCCATAATAAGTTTGTCATATGATGGAGTAAGCCAGATCAAGTCTAATTGAAAAAGCATAACAGGTATATTGAACAAAGCAACTCCTGGGTGTGTTCACTGGTCTCAGAGATCAAGGCCAGAGGAGTAGTGCCCCTGAGCCAGGGCAGGAAAGTTTATAGATTGTAGGTGAGGTTCAGGAGGATGTGGGAGTATACAGCAGGTGATAACTAGAATGTAACAGGTAGACCCATCAGACCCTCCTGATGGGAAACTCTGCCTGGCAAGGCCTTAGGGGTCATTGGCAGTGGGAACTGGTTGTTTTTCTGTCTGTAATTTCTCTCATGTGCCATTCCATTTCTTCCCTAAGAACTGCAATGGGTGTTTTCCCACTGCTTGTGTGTTTATCTTGAGAAAATATTCCATCTTTGGACACAATTATAGTTGTGGATGGTCAAGGAGATAATATCTGCTTAAGCTATATAATTCTGATATACAGAAATAATACCAGAATAGTTTTCTTTACCAGCTCAGGAAAGTAACAGTATTCTCAGTCTCAAAGATAGCTAATTTTAGACTTCAGAACAAATTCAAAACAGACTAAACTGCCCCTGGAAATAATATACACAAATTCAAGATCCCAGGCATTGTTTGTTGATGAATCAAGGTCAGAACTGAAGCAACCTTGGTAGACTTCATTAGACAGCATGACCCAAGCCATTCCAGTGATTGCTCTGCTGAAGCCTGGAGGTCTGCTGGAGAGATGCCATGAGCAGCCTGGGATTTCTCCAGGGAACTTTTCCTCCTTTCCCCAGCCCCTTGGGAAGGTGCCCATTTGCCCTGGAGTTTGACCACTGTCTTCTCCACCTAACTCTCCATCAGCTCCCGGACTTAGGAGACTTCCAGCCACTCAAGCGAGCATATCAAGACTGCATCTTGTGCCTTCCATTCCCAGACTCAAGCTGCCACATCTTCAGTGACTCTTGAGGAGGATCCCCACTCTCTCCCCTCACCTGCGCTTCCATTCTCCTTAATAGACTTAGGGAGTAAATCTCCATCACCTACCTGAAAGCTGGACACCTTGGCCTCTTCAATAAGTGGTGCTGGGAAATCCGGAAATCCTCTCATAGAAGAGCCCAGCCTGTTGCCCTGCTCAACACTCCTTTCAAAATGATTCAGAGATCCTAATTCATGACCTGAAACTTTGAAACTACAGGAAACAAGAGGAAACACTTGAATAACTTTCAAAGTGTTACTCCTGTGGCCAAGGCAGCAATGAGGAGAATTAGCAAATGGGAAAACAGAAAATCTGAAAGCTCCAGGACAGCAAAAGAAAGCACTGCCCCAGGGAAGAGAGCCCACAGAACGGGGAGACTGATGGGAGTTGTCATCGGAAACAAAGAGCTAGCACACAACAACAACAACAACAACAACAAAACCCAAAGGACAAACAACTCAGCCACTAAGTGGTCAACTTACTTAAAGGTTATTTTTTTTATAAAACTACAAGCACAAATGACTAATAAAGGAGTTTTTCAAGACACCAATAGTGATAATTCATGAAAAAATGTTCACTGTCTGGAAAACACAAACTCAAACTACAGTGAGATTCTGCTTTAGTCAGAATAGGGCAAAGAAAAATGGGCAAATGTTAGTAAGGGTTCAGGAGAAAAGGAACCATTGTGCCCTGCTAATGGGAGTGGAAATTATGCAACTACTATGGAAATTAGTATGGAGGTGCCTCAAAAAATTACAGAATCACCGTATCACTCAGCATCTATTCCTGGGTATATAGTTGGTGCTGGGGAGATGGCTCAGCCATTAAGAACACTTCCTGGTCTTCCAGGACCTGAATTCAGTTCCCAGCACCTATGTCTGGTGACTCACAATTGTCAGTAACACCTCCTTCTGACTTCTCTGAGTACTGAGTTCATATGTACACACACACACACACACACACACACACACACACACACACACACAAATAAAAGATTGTTCAAAATATATGAACTCAACGTAAATGTCCAGCAACAGATGAATGGATAAAGAAAATGGGCAGGAACCTGGGAGGGGGAAGCAGGAGGATCGAGTGTTCAGGACCATTCAGGGCTACATTGTGAATTCATCTGTGTAATGCTGGCCTGGCCTACACAAGGCCCTGTCTCAAAAAACAAAAGAGAAGAGAAAGAAGGCATATATACACAGTGCTAGCTGTAGAGAATAATGGAACCGAGTCATTTGCAGAAAAGTGGATGGACCAAGGATCATCATGTTAAGTGAAGAAAGCTAGACTGAAGAAGACAAATGCCACATGTTTTCTCTCATATACAGAATACAGATATTTTTAAGGGGAAGTAAGAAGGGAGCTATTTGAGAAGAAGAAAGAGGCAAGATGGGAAAACGAATACTGGGAGATGAATATGAACCAAACACTCTCTCTCTCTCTCTCTCCATAGATATATATCTATATATCTATATATATATATATATATATATCCCTCTCTTTGTGTGTGTATACGTGTGTGTGTGTGTGTGTGTGTGTGTGTGTGTGTAAATATATATCAGGCTGGAAAGATGGCTCACTAGTTAAGAGCAGGTACAACTCTTGGAGAGGCCTTGGTTCAGTTCCCAGCACCCATGTCTAGCAGTTTACAACCTGTAACTCTAGTTTAAGGGATTCAGCACCCTCTTCTGGCCTTTGAGAGTAGCTGCATGCACATGATACACATACAGAAAAGCAGGCACACACACACACATACATTTTTTTTAAAAGGAACATACTCAGAACAAAAATACACAAAGGAACCGTCTACTTCTTGTAGCATGGGGCTGCTATATACGAGTTCACTCAGCTTTTGTTTATCTGATACAGTCGGTATTTTGCCTTCATTTCCGGGAGATCTTTTCACTACTGCAGATTTCTAGGTTATCAGGGTTGGTGTTTTTCCCCGTCTCCTCTCTTTAAAGTCTAAAACTGTGGATAATTTCATTTATAATGCTCCATGGTACAGTGTTCTTCCTCTAGCTTGTGCTTGGGTTGGTTGAGCTTCTTGCATGTTAACAGTTTTAATAAAATCAGAGGGGCTATTGAGATGGCTCATTGAGTAGACGTGTTTGCTGCCAAGCCTGATGACCTGAGTTCAATACCTGGAACCCACATAATAGAAGGGGAGCATTGACTCCTGAAAGTTGTCCTTTGGCTGTCTACACATGTGCATGTGCACACATGTATGTACACAAAGAAATAAAATGTAAATAAGTCGATGCAAAAAATTATGTTATTAATTTTCAAAATATTTTACTTCTGCCTTGTTCTGCTCAAACTTCTCAGCTCACCAAAGCTTTATTTTCTAATTATAATTTTCTCTGTGTCTAGACTCATATTTATTTGCTTCTTTGGGTTCACTGTATTTTCCTCTGTTTGTTTGTTTTTGTTTTTTCGATATCCAGTCTTTTAACCCCATACAGTTCAATAAAAGTTTTGAGCTTATGTATATGTATGCGTATGCCCACAGCAGCCAAAAGGGGGCGCCATTGCTCTGCAACTGGAGTCACAGGCAGTTGGGAAACACAAAATGGGTTCTAGGAAGGGAGGTTGGATCCTCTGGAAGAGCGACATGTCCTGTCAACTCCTGAGCCGTTTCTACAGCCCCTCCCATTCATTTTTTTGGCTCAGGCATTGAGACATTGCAGTTTTCATCTCTAGAAGTTCAACCCGGTTTCACTCTCCTCTCAGAATTTTCTTCTCTCTGTGTAACGTGGTGGACGTGGGATATGGGCAACGAGTCAATGTCTTTATCTTCTAACATCTGTGTCAGTTGCGGGGAGGTAAAATCAGTTGCATTTATTCACATTATGTGTGTTTTTCTGCTAATTTCTGACTGGATGCATATAAGTAGCAACACTGGGCAGTGGATATATATTTTTGCATTCCCATAAATATCCTTGGTTTTTATTCTGGGATGCAGTGTATTCACTATGAAACACTTGGACTCTTTTCTATCTTGCTTTTCACTTGACAAGCAGGACTGAGGAAGTGGTTTGACATTTTACCAGAGACAGCACATCTCATGATACTGTCCACAGCTACTGCTCTTCCCGCCCATGAAGTGTTCCGTCCTGACTCTTGGGAAGAAGCACTATCCCTGATCTTGTGTGGTCACCAGGGACTGTGCTCTCTAGTTTCTTTGTTTGGTCTTCTGACTATTCAAAGGGCACCATCTGGAGGCCCTGGCTGGCCAGGCCAAGGTGTCCCAGGGTGTGGGAAGCATGCCATACAGATTTGGTGGCAGGCTGCTGTGTGTGGAAAGTCGTTCACACCCCAGGCACTGCATCCACGTGGAAAGAAGGTTTATTAGAAAACTAGAGAGAAAGATAGTGAAAGAGGGAGAGAAGAGGAAAGGGAGGGAAAGCGGAGGTGTGCACACCTCACGGCAGGGGAAGAAGGAAGGGGAAGAGAGAAGCTAAGAGGGAGCAGCTTTCTTTTTAAAGGGAACATAGATTGGCAGATGATGCTGGGCAGATCTCCACGGGGCAGGTCAGAATACAACCAATCCTCCCTTCTGATTATTATAAAGAAGTGAGTTATTGATAGTGGTGGGGGGGGGAATGAGGGCACCGAATTCTCAGACCTCTTCCTGCTGAACCGGGGGTGAAAGGGAAGGGGGAAGCTGGGAGTCACACATGGTGGGAGGCGGGAGTGAAGAAGCATTCTGTTAGCTGTCATCATGAAAATTTCAGGCATGGAGATCTCGGGTGTGTGTTCCTTGAAGGAGTTGAGAGTGCAGGTTGCTAATAGATTGTTATCATTGGCCTCATGAGCAAGGGTAGCTGTGGGAAGAGTGATCACTGCCAGAAAGAATGGAACAGAGAAGTGTCCCGGTTGTACAGAACACCTGCATCCGACTACACCTCCCCTCAGCAATAACATCAGTCTCTCCACTCCTAAGGATCAGATTTAGGGAGCTGCTAATCAAGTACATTCTCAGTGTATCCAGGTAGGAAGGGTGAATGGGTGGACCCAGGCTGAACTGGTTTTGTTGTATGCACAGAAAGACAAACTGTGTCCTCCAGAGAACTTTAGGGTAGAATCCTGTGTTACCTATCTTGTTCCTATGCATAATTAGGCAAGTATATTAGAAAAGTTAAATACATTGTGGGAAGGGACATGGGCATTTAAAAAATGAATGTGACTTAACCTATCAATCAAAACGAGCGCTTCCCAAACTATGCCCCTTAGTGCCCTCCTTCATTTAAACCCAGTACAAAGAGACAGCAGGCTGAAGCCTGGGGCCCTTGGCTCCTCATGTGACCCACAGTTAATCTTGATGACATACCTCTCGATAGCCTATACTATCCCTTCTTTCTGAATAAAGTCTGTGAGACTTTCTTTAATTCAGTGAATGAGAGGGCCAGAACCTGGACACACCCAACCTAGAGCCTGCCCAGTGACTCTGCTACTGAGCTGCATCCCTAGAGCCTGCCCAGTGACTCTGCTACTGAGCTGCATCCCTAGAGCCTGCCCCAGTGACTCTGCTACTGAGCTGCATCCCCAGGCCCTGTTTGCCCATTCAGACAGGGTAGGCTGATCCTCCTGGCTCTGCCTCCCAAGAGGTGGCGCTACAGGAGGTTGACAAACCACGCCCAGCCTATGCTTGCCACATTCTTTATGCTTTCTGCACACGTGTACAATGCTCCTTCCAGAAGGTACCAATGGTGTTGCTAGGTGCTAGGGACTTGACACTGAAATGCTAAGGTGTCCTTCATGGACTTCACTAGTTTATCTGTCTCCACCACTGAGGTGGAGCCTTTCAACACATCCTTACAACCATGGGTATATTCAGTGTTACTCTGACTAGCTCTTCTGTATTTGGGCACTTCGTTTTACATCCCCTTCCCCTTACGATTTCAGTGAAAATGAACATACACTGTGAGTTGCCTGTTAAAGGTGTTGGACCCAGCTTTGCAATGACTTGGATTGTTTTATTGATAGTGGGTGAGTTTTTAATTCTTTTGGCTTTCACCATGTAAACCATATTGTGTTCTCCCACAGTGTTCTTTGTGCAGAAATTATATCTACATTGTTTAATCATTTGCAACTTCAAATTTTTTACAAAGTCAGATTTACTAATTGTGTTCTTCTGGTCTTTGTGTTTTATATAAAAATTTTTCCATATTTGAAACAATTTACTGACTTGCATATTTCTCTCTTTTTTTCTTTCTTGGTTTCATTGTTTTCTTTTGAGACAGAGTCTCATGTAGCCTAAGCTGGCCTTTAACTTCTGTGTAGCTGAGGATGACCTTGACCTGAGCCTCCTGTCTCCATCACCCCAGTGCTGGGATTAAAGCAGACATGACCATGCCTGACTGTCAAACGTATTTCTATTATTTCATATTTCTCTACATAGTTCTTCAGCAGTCTGGAATTTGTGACTGGTATATCATCTTTTATTCTCTGTAGCTCCAAGATCCAAGTTCTTGCAGAAATACAGAAACTATTTCTTCCAGTCTTCTTTAGACCCACAAATAATGCAGCTCTCTTTCCCCCCAAAACTTTGTTCCAGCTCTGGGAATAAGAGTAAACCCATGAAGAATCTCATTTGCAAGGCTGACAGTAAATCATCTCCAAGGACTGGTGCAGGATAAACTGGAGACAGACAAGAGGACACTTGGAGCTATCCACCGGGAGGAGCTGGTAATTAAACTGTGAGGGAACCGGAAACTGAGCATATTGTTTAGAATGGATAGCACAAGCTAACTAAACTGGAGAGGCTGCCGTTGCTGGGACTGGCATCCTAAGGGCTGTGAGCTGAATCAGCCTGAGCCTTTTTTCTGCTCTTCATCAGCAAAGAATGGTTTCGACATGTTCAGCAGACTCAGGATGTAGTGTCAGAAAGATCAGAAGTTCAAGGTCAGCCTGGGCTATATACTTAGTTTAATCCCAGCCTGAGGCAGATGAGACTCTGTTTTAAAATGAAGTATCAAAATAAGTAGTATCTTATGGCATATGAAATATATAAATTCAAATTTCAGTGCCCATAAATAAAACTTCCCTAAATCTCAGTCATCCATTAGTACACTGTAGCTAGTTTTGTGCTGTGCAAACAGAACCTAATTCTGTGGGGCTGGAGAGAAGACCACTCTGTGAAGGATGAAATTTTGTTGGGAGTTAGGACAAAGGTATGCTGCAGGGGCTGTATAAGATAATCCAGGGCACATGTGACAGTGTCACCTCTAACATAAAGAGGACGGTCCTTTATTGGGGCTTACTCTGGGCCCACTCCACTTCCAGTACTGAAGGTCATCGTGCAGACAAAATGACACACTTTGGCAGCTGTGGTGACTGAAACTGGTTCATTTGTTGTAGCTGCCATTGTCCCACATCCTGGGTTGATGAATCAATACACTTTAATGAGCCCACAGTGATGGAGGTTAGAAGTGTGAGACACGATGTGGGGAAGGCCCAGTTCCCTCTGAGGGAGGCACCTGTTCCAGTCTGCTCTCCTGGCTTCCAGCAACTGCTTCTCACAGAGTTGGGTGACTTCACTGCTCACTTGCATTCTTGCTGGGTGTGTTTCTGTTTCCAAATTTCCCCTTTACAATATGACACCAGCCATACTGAATTGGGGTTCCCGATTTCATTGTGACCTCATTGTAGGCCATCGTGTCTGCAGTCATCTTGTTTCTGAGATAGTGGGGTGTGAGTGGGGAGTTAGGACGTCAGTGGGTGACTTTCAGAGAGATGCAGTTCAAGTCAACCCCTGTAAGCCCCTAGCTTCCTGGAACAAATTAGCCTTCAGGGAACTCCTTCCTCTTCCTGATTTCTGCTCTGCCAATAATATGGAGGGACCTCCCTTCTGAGTCACTTCTCTCTCATTGGGCAGCCATCACTGAGCCTTCATGGAAGAGGAGAATCTGGGGCCTGATGGAAGCTCAGTGGTCACAGGTGCATGCTGCTTTCCAGACTGCCAGTCTGACCCCCAAGCACCCAGGTCGGGCAGCTCACAACTGTGAGAAACTCCAGAACCTGGGGATCTGCTCACATCTTCTGACCTCCTTGGGAACCTGCACACACACACACACACACACACACACACACACACACACACACACACACGTGCTCAAAACCAGCATCATCGATGTGAAGCCATCAAGCAGAAATGTTTCAACACAAAGCTCTCTTTATTAATTTTACATAATAAAGTATGAAGTGGAGGGTTATTTAAAGTCTTTTGATGATCCTTTTGAAGACACGGTCTGAAAGTGAGAAAAGAAATCATGAAATGTTCACCTGATGTTGAATATAAAACAAATGATGTTGTTTCCCCAAGTGGCCCCAAATGTGTAAGCACACAAAACAACCCTCCCCCCAAATCCCCATTTTCTTTAGTTTTTTTTTTTTTTCCTAAACTGGGTCTTTGCCTTTCCCCCCTTTCATATGGAGGGGTATCCTGGCATCATGAATCATTTCCTGCATCAATAAGAGCACATGCGCTCTGAACCCCTGAGCCATCTCTCCAGCCCTCTGGTTCTACCCCTCATCGGCTGGATGATTTGGGATGACCTGATTATGAAATCCATCATCTACTTCTCTCCCAGAAGAGAGGAGGATTTGGGTGCTAAGTTGAAATGGAGGATAGGCCAGGACTAATGCAAGATGGCTCTTCTCTGCTGCCCTGCTCTGCTGTGTAAGCAAAGGGTGGGAGTTGAGACTGCACACTTGCTCCATGGTTGACAGTCTCCTCTCCAGTTGAGGGAGGCTCCACTTGAGCAAGGGATGGCAGCCTCTGTCAGGGCTCTGCCTATGACTCTAGGGCACATTCTGTAGGAGAGCTGGGAGATACAGCTATGGGAGGAAGACTGTGCATAATCCTGCGAACAGGGCACAGCTGGGCATGGAGGATGACTGCCTGGGATCGGATCCCCAGACATTGGTAGCTGCAATGAACTTGACATAGTGGCATTCCACATCAATGCTCTGTGGGCAGAGGTATTTACTGGGCACCTGAGCTGTGGAAGATGGCAGCCTGTGTGGCTTGTTGGTTAGTGCTGAGACAGAAGGAAAGGCTGTGGCTGTTAATCACTCTGACGTCATCAAACAGGAACAGCAACGAGAGAGTCTAGCTTTGTGCAGGTCTTACACTGATGGGAAGTATGGCTGCAGGAGGCATGGAGGCCTCCTGGGTAGGAGATCTGCAGATGGAGTGGAGTCTGGGGACATCCCTGGGTTGAATGGACTTCGGTCCTATAGGGAGGTTTGTGGCCCCACCCCAGCAGAGACAGGAAAAGGCAAGCTGTGTTCTGCACATCCTGTCCTGTGTCTCAGCACACCAGGTACTTCTCACCCCATCCTGTTTAGGTGCTGTTGGGATTGGGGAAGAGGCAGGAAGTGGGCAAGGAGGAGGGGCTGAGGGCTGGCAGTGGCTGACTCTGGAAGTGGAAGGGCAGCCTGGAGGTGGGAGTCACCAGGTGACTTAGAAAAGGTGCCCCTTCCTCAAGGCACTGCTCTTCTGTCTGTCAGAACATCACCCTGATGTTCAGCCCTGGTTTGGTCTGAACAAGATGGTTGCAGATGTACTGAGTGCAAATTCCCACTGTCTACAGTGTGAACAGCTTCCCTAGGCACTGAGTGGTGAACAACTGTGACATTTTACTAAGAGACAGACCCAATTCCGAGAAAACTTGACTCTGCCATTTCAAGCCATTCATGGCCTCTATTTTCCCATTTAAGAAATGATTAATTAAAAGATTAGAGACAATGTGTCTCAGCTTCCGAGTACATACTGAACCCTCAGCATGCTGCAGAGGATGTTGACCATAGGAAAGGTGGAGTGTGGGGTCCTGTAAGAGGAACACTTGGGGCATGAGAAGCAAGGGACAGCTGCCCATCCCGCCTCACCTCACCTCTCAGGCATTGGGCTCCATAGGCAGAAAATGCCGACCTCTGTTGGTATAGTGTCGGCCTCCATTGAGTTCAGTCATTTATAGTTTTTAGTGGATTGCATAGACTGCAAAGATATGTTCTGTGAAGAACGCTCTAAGTCCAGAGGAAGCCCCTGGTATGAACTTGACTTCCATACATGGCATCAGACGACAACACACATGTCCTCTCCCTATACTCCCAACCAACATTCTCCCAACCCACAATTTTCCTGGCATTTGATGGAAATGGGGTGAACTTATAGATATAAATCGTCAGGACTTCTTTGATTAGTATTTAAGCTCATGGGATGTGATCTAGAAATGAGTACAGCATATTTAAGTGGGCCCCAAACAAACACTAAGATCAAGGAAAATCCCGGTTCCCTGGCCTGGCGTGGACACAGTGGTACAGACTCAGAAGACAGAAGCAGAAAGATGCTGAGTTTGAGACCACTCAGGAATACAGGGCAAGATGCAGGCTCAAAGTAAATGAATGGGTAAATGAATGAGTGAATGAATAAATAAAAGAAGTAACCCGAAGCAACGGCAGAGCCATGGACCAAGGTTAACAATCAACCTCCACAATGGACCATTGGAAAGGCCTGTAGCAAACACTTGACAGGCCAGCCCTTGCCATGAACAGATCAGGAGACTCCCCTTCCATTCCTCACCGGGACATGTAATGCTGTCTATGGAGAGGCAGAACTAAGGAGCAAACAAAAAGAGGGACTCCTGCTGAGCCCGAGGCACCCAGTTGCCAGGAAAGGCAGGAGTAGAGGAGCAGACACACAGTCCACTGGCTTCCCTGGGATGTGCAGGCTTCCTGGGGAGGGCCAGATGACAGGACCCACAGCACCTGGATCTCTGTTATCACCTGTCCATCGCTCACACAGTCCACGGGCAGCTGGCACTGCCACCTGGAACCGTTGCCCCGAGGAGGGGAAGGTGCCCTGGCTCTGGTAAAGGATTTCACTGACCTGCCCCAGTTCTGCGATCTCCTTGGAGGACTCTGAGAACCTGGAGCCCTGTGCCTGGGAGACCTTATGACTTAGGATCTTGGCTTGTGCCCCATTTCCCCCACAGTCTCCACACAGTAGAGGTTGAGCTTAGAGGATGCCTGATCAGCCCTGAGTCAATGAGAGCATCTTCTTTCAGAGCTGAGAGGTGGCTCTGGAGACCTGGTGTCTGTTAGGGGACTGTGAGGTGGAAGTACTGAGCCAAGAAGCCTGGCTCCAACAACTGTTCTGGAAGCAGAGAGTACCTAGAAGAGATGCTACATACCTTCACCTTCTGCACAGAGACAGTCTTAGTCGGAGGCTTATTGTTGGTTAGAGCAGGCTTAGTTGGGGGCTTTTTGATGGCTGGCATAGGCTTGCTGGATGCTATAGTTACTGTCTCTGCAAAGTCAAAGCACATAAAAGAAACAGTTAGAAGAGCAGGCAACCCATGGGACTCACACTCTCATTGCAAATCTACCGGTAAACAAGGCCTTTGGCTTCTGACAGAGAAGGTCAGCGGCAAGGCCTGCTGATATCTTTCCAGGTAATTGTTTTTTAAACACAGGTACTCTGTTTGCCCCAGACTCACTAGACAGCTGACAGTGGCCTTACAATTCTAATTCTCCTGTCTGTCCCTCCCAGGGCTGGGATTCCCAGCATGTGTCACTATGCCTGGTTTATGTGGTGCTAGAGTTTGCACTCCATAACTGAGCGGCATCCCCAGCCACCAAGTCATTTAATATAAGGACCACCCTCTGGCCTGACCACCCTTCCCTCCGTGGCTCTCTGCTTCTCACTCACTCTCCTTCCCCATTCCCTCCTCCTTTAGCGGCTTGGATCTTGGAATGGGAACACTATATCCTCCACAGCAGAGGGTCCAGAAACTTCATCTTCCACATCAAATTACCCCTGAAGTGATGAGGGGGCCATGAGTAATTGGGCCAGGACAGCATGCAGGAAGCAGGGCCATCCCAGATGAACCTGAGCTGACTCGGGCATCCTGTGACCTCTGAGTCAAAGCTCTCAGGAAGATACTCCTGAAAACCCCCTCCCTGCCGTAGGCCTTTGCAACTTCAGAGCACATGTGTGCTTTTGCATGGTGGAGGTTGATGGAAAGCACATAGGCTGACAGCAGGATCAACGATCCTTTTACAGCTGAGGTGCTGGAAGCAGTAAGTGATATGACAGCCTGCAGAAGAGACTGAGTCCTGGGTTGGCCCCAGGGTCCTCTTTCCTATTCTTGCTGGTTCAATTCTTCTCCCTCTGGGCACCCTCTGCTTCTAGGGGGGTCCCTCTTTCTTGAACACATTACCACCCACTACCTGGGACTGCCTGGGTCCCTGGCTCAGCCTTCATATCTGCTGAGTCTTTCACAGCCTTTTCTGCCCTGGGAAGTGTAAGAAGTTAAAATAGAGTCCCTGGCATCCAGCACCTGCTTCTAACTCAAATGCGAACACTCCCTATCGTGTGACCTTGGTCACAGCTGTTTCCCCTTTCTTGGCTTCAGTTACTTCAATTATAACATGGGAACATATCCGTGATCCACTCAGAGTGATACCATGATGGTTAAAAGAGGCACTGAAGTATGGCAGTGCCTGCGACAGATTCGTACATGTTAGGGGACACCCCCATCTCTAAACTGTGCTCTCAGAGTTGTGGCTCACCACAATCTGTCTCCCTGGTTGATATTTCAAGCATTGTTCTTGAGCCAGTGTTTGCGAAAAGAATTAGTGAATGAATGAGTGAGTGAGTGAATGAAATGTGATTTGGGGCTGGAGGGATCGCTCAGCAGTTAAGCACAGATACTGCTCTGCAGAGGACCTGAGTTTTCCAGCACCTGTATCGAGTGGCTCACAACTGCCTGTAACTCCAGCTCCAGGGATCCAACACTCTCTTCTGGCTTCCTCAGTCACTGTGAGTGCGTGCGTGCACTGCTTCTGGAGTGGCCTCATCCGGTCAGTAATAACACAAGTGACCAGAGACCAAACGGTCAGAACAGTCTGCTCTACCTCTCCCCCCTCCTCAACATCAGGTCTTGAACAGCAGCTGGCAGCAGGGCCAGACCTTCAGTCCTAAGACCCACGCTTCAGTAAGATCCACGCCTCAACAGACCCACGCCTCAGTAAGACCCATGCCTCCGTAAGACCCACGCCTCCGTAAGACCCACACCTCAATAGACCCACGCCTCAGTAAGACCCACGCCTCAATAGACCTATGCCTCAGTAAGACCCACGCCTCAATAAAACCCAAACCTCAATAAGACCCACTCCTCAGTGCCCACTCTAGCACTTACCAGTAAAGGTTTTTGTACGAGTTATAGTAATCTTTTCTTGGCTCATGTTGTAAGCACCTTTGGAGGCAATGGGGTTCCTTTTGTACAGCTAACCACAGCAGTTCTGCCACGTCACCCACTGTTTGCTATTTATAGGGGAATACTTCCTCTAAGGTGCTGGCCGTACACCAATAATAGTTGATTTCCTCATTGCCAGGTGTAAACATTAAATCCTGAGAGCAATTGTCAAATATCAAACATGGGATGGGCAAGACAGTGCCTTGCTTTGAGTGAGCAAATATTAGTGAGTGCCCATCAAGTGTGAAGCACTAGGCACTATTGTCTTTATGCCAACTTACTACACTCATGAAATAAGTGTGTGCCCAATAAATGTACATGCATTTATATAATGTCCACACATGCCATATACATAACAATGGACATACATGTGAGTGTTTATATATGTGTATTACTAGCATGCATATTATTTTTAACAAGTAGCAATATGAGTATATATACTTATGTATATGTGTGTAATAATAAAAAAGTTGGGAAGCATATATACTCCTAGGCATATGTGTAACACAGGGAGGAATGTTTTAGAACTCAAAAGCATTTACACATAACCTTTACTTGGTTTCCCATCTTTTTTATTATCACACATCAAGTTTTTTGCTAACTTGGCACAAGCTAGAGTCATCTGAGAAGAGGGAATCCCAATTGAGAAAGTGTCCCCATCAGATTGGCCTGTTTGGTAGCCTGTGAGTGCATTTTCTTGAACAGTGATGGGTATGGAAGGTCGTAGCCCACTGTGGATAGAGCCACTCCTGAGCAGGTGGTTCTGGGCTGTATAAAAGAGCAAACGGAGCGAGCCAATAAGCAGAGTTCCTCTGTGGACTCTGCTCTGACTCTTGCCCCAGGACCCTGCTTGAGTTCCTGTCCGACTTTCCTCAATGATGGACTGTGATCACAAAAAATGACACGGAGACTTATTATTAATTATGAAAGCTTGGCCTTAGCTTATGATCTTCCCCAACTAGCTTTTATAACTTCATTTAACCTGTTTCTATTCATCTACAATATGTCACATAACTTGGTTACCTCTCCCCTGTACAGTATGTCCGACCTCTTCAGTGTCTCACTGGCGTCTCCCACACATCTGGATTCTAACTCCTCTTCCCCTCTCTCCCCGGAAATCCCACCTATCCTCTCCTGCCTAGCTCTTGGCCATCCAGCTCTTTATTAAACCCATCAGAAGGAGCCTTGGCAAAGACACATCTTCACAGTGTGCAAAAAGATGACCCCACAACAGCTTCTGGTTGTGGTGTTTATTGCAGCAGCAGAAAACAAAGTAAAACACATACTACATTTACATGATCATGTAAGATTACTTGTCCTCGGTGCTGTTTTCTTTTCTGAGAATTCTTCCTCCATGATTCAGGCGGTCCCACAGTCCAGAGGGGCCTCCCTGCTGGAGTTCCCACAGGGCGTCACTGTCAGCAGGGGTAAGCCCTGTACTGCAGTGGTGGGGACTGACACTGATTCCACAGGTAGTGGAGAGAGAAGGCAGTGTCTGTTGACTTGTCCCATCCCTGCCTCAGAGACAGGAACAGGAGACAGGGACAGCACATGGGAATTTGGTCTGACTGTTTCTGCCTTTGAGGAGATGGCATAGGGATGCTTCTGGAAATCTTAGGATGCTCTTGCTTGTGGTGGAGAGCAGGGGTGGTGGTACCCTGTCAACCGCCACGTCCCTACCATTTCTTGCCTCTGAAGCAGTTCTCAGCAAGCACCTCTTCACCCCCCATTTCTCTCCTCTGTCTGGACTTCGGTATCAGCCTCTTCACTTGATCTTTCCATCCTCCAGTCCTGTGACTACACAGTGACTACACAGATCATCGCAGTACAGAGTCCGAGGTGTGTTACTCCTCAGGTGTACCTCTGATAGCCCTGTCGTTCCTGCAGCAATTCAAAGATTTGTTCTTACTTTACCAGAAAGGGGGATGGTGAGTGTGAAAGTGAAAGAATCTCAAGTTGTCATAACCTGACCCGAGTCCACTGGACCAGCCTCACTTCCTCTACTCACCTTTCCTTCATGTGTCTCTGCCTTAGTCACTGGGGCTGTGGCTTCCACACCTCTTTGCTTTCCATATGCTTTTCCTTCTTCTCTCAGTGTGATTTCCCTTAGCCAGACTGCAGACTTCTCCTTAGGATGAGGGCTAAGGACCACTGCCTCTGCGAGCTTCTTCCTTATGTCTCTCCCAGGTCTTCCTTTCAGTCAAGACTCCAGCCTTTCATCACTGTGTCTACGTGCCCTAGATAAGCACCTGCTTAGTGGGTACTGCTCCCTCTGACTCACTCACTGGATTTTATTTCCCCTACTAAACTCGGAGTACTTACTTTCAAACAGTCCCCTGTGGGAGTCCCTGCAAGTATCTCGGCCAGCAGAGAAACAATCCTGGTGGGCACTGGTTCAAACTTCCCAAGTCTGACACCAGGTCAGTGTCTTTAGATATATGTAAGTGTAGTATAATTTTAGAAAAAAAGTTTCCTTGTAACAACTATCCCAATCCCATGTGCACAATTAAAGTTTAAAGAATGACTACAACGAAACTCCTTTGCAAAGTGCACATGACCATGAAGATGGGTTTTATAGCTTACGGGCCTAGGATCTAGTGTGCTCTCTGACCAAGACAGCTGGAAGTCAGCAGGCTATAAAGTACGTGTGACATCTCCCCTAAGGATGAGTTCTACTGGCTGAGAAACAAAGCTAAAGACAAAGGTCTAGGAGGGAAAATCTGGGGTGAACATTCTGGAGGATTCGGGTGAGGATTGTCTCCATGTATAGCCAAGTCCCCAGGTCATTAATGACATCCATTCACAGTCTTTTGGGTGGAAATGGGTATTCATTGTTTCCATTGAGGAGACAACCTGAGGGATTCACACTGCTGTATTCTCCAGGGCTTATCTATGAGCACTCTATGTACCCTCTACACTCGACCACCTGCCTCTCTATGCCCAGCATCAGATATCCTTTTCGGGATGCTGAAACTGCTGTGTAGGTAGAGAACATTTTCCAATAAGGACATGTCCTCTGAGAACACTTATCCTAAGAGATTGTCACCACAGTCAACAGAACTGAAGGATCCAGAAATACTCCGACTGTATGAATTCTTCAGATTCCGCTCTCCTAAGGTTTTTAATCATGTTATGAATTCTGAATCTCCTCAAATTTAGTAAGCCTCAACCTAAAGCATTTCTTTGCTAACTGACGGAGAAACAGAGAAGGGAAGGGATTCATTCAAGGTCACACAAATAGGAATAAGGAGCAGGAAGGGAACTTGAGCTCTGCCATGCCTCTCTATCTACTTGCACTGGGATCTAGAGGATTCCCCAACACAATCCACCCAGCTCTTGTCTGAGCTTAGACATTCTGATGTCTGGGTTCAGCAAAGGAAGAGAGACAGTGTCTCAGAGACAGCAGAGACAGGACCTGAGTGTTCAGAGAACTCCTTCCACGGTTGAGGGGTGCAAACACCTTCCAAAGGCGAAAGGCACCCCTGCAAGATGGAGTAGTGTGATGAGTCGCTTTCAGCTCTCAGAGCTGTTCTGTTTTCCTTCTTTCCTTGAGACTTTTGGCATGTCTATCAATATTTTTTTAAAAATCTTCCTTCCTTCCTTCCTTCCTTCCTTCCTTCCTTCCTTCCTTCCTTCCTTCCTTCTCATTCCCCTTTAGAAACTATTTGTGCATATGAAATTTTTTTTCTTTTTTTCACTTTTTCACAAATTTTTTTTATAAAGATAATAATATAATCACCTCATTTCTGCCTCCCATTTCCTTGCTCCAAATCCATTTGCTGCTAAGGATACAAGCCATCTTTCAAATTCATGGCCTCCTTTTCCTTAATTGTTGTTCTCAGGGCTGACCATTTGGTATTGAATATACAATTGGTGTGCTCTTCCCTGGGGAAGACTATTTTGGGAGCTCTCAAAATTCCTTAATTACCTGTAGTTCTTCATAATAGGTTTTCTGGGCTCCCACGCCCATAATAAGTTTCTCCATTGACTCAGTAAGCCAGATCAAGTCTAATTGAAACAGTGTAACAGGTATATTGAGCAAAGCAACTCCTGGGTGTGTTCACTGGTCTCAGAGATAAAGGCCAGAGAAGTAGTGCACCTGAGCCAGAGCAGGAAAGTTCATAGATTGTAGGTGGGGGATGACGGTATGTCTGCCACAAGCTGGGTTTGTACCCAAGTATGGTCAAAAGCTGAGCACTTAGGCAGGGACTTGGGTGGCTGGCTGGAACCGGAGGTGTGTGGGGTGAGTCATGTTAGGGAATGGGATGAAGAGGGTGGGGTGGGGGTAGGGTGGCATGGGATTGCAATAGTCCCAAGACTGTGGAACTGGTTTTTAGATGTCTTTACTTTTTTCAGAGACTTTCTAAGTGAGTGGGGTTGGGGGGGGGAAGGGGCTTCCCAGAACATGCAGGGGCAAGCCAGAAGCTCCAACCAAAAACTTCTTGTAGGGTTGAGCCTCCTGGGCTTTTTCCATCCACTCTAGTCTATTGTTTTGTCCTTGCTCAGGTCATGTTTAGGCAGCCATGTTGGGGAGACTTTATGGATGTAGCTTCTGACATTTCTAGGAGACACGTCTCACAGCAAACTCCTTGTTCTTCTGGCTCTTACCAGGATTTGCTCTGTAGCACTAGCTTGCCTGGCTGCTCATTGCAAATTATAGGGCAGCCAGCTGCCCTGCACTAGAAGCCTAGGGCCAGGACCCTGAGAAAGAAACTCTAGCCCTCAGAGGCGGACCATCTTGGGAAGGTCCAAATTCATCACAGGTAAAAAAGCCCAAGTTAAGCCGGGCATTGGTGGCCCACGCCTTTAATCCCAGCACTTGGGAGGCAGAGCCAGGCGGATCTCTGTGAGTTCGAGGCCAGCCTGGTCTACAAAGTGAGTTCCAGGACAGGCACTAAAACTATACAGAGAAACCCTGTCTCAAAAAACAAAACAAAACAACAAAAAGCCCAAGCTAGAGGGCTTTCCTGCCTCTCAAAAGCAACTGTCTAGGAAAGCATTCTTCAGGGGTCAGCTCACAGACACCCACATAGTTCAGGTCAAGGTGGCTGATGTCATCTCAAGACGAAAGCAGAACTTGGCAGTGTTGTAAGCAGTGTCCCTGTGGGATTGGTTTTGAAGGCAAGAGCTTGAGCAGATCTTAGAAGTCGGATAATGTGTGGAAAGGTGACGTCCCTGCAGAGGGGTCCTGAGAAGCCATTGTATGAAGCTGTGGAAGGGAAGCCTCGGTTGCCATGGAGACCCCAGTATATTGGAAATACCAGGACCATGGGACCTCTGCAAGGAGAGCTACAGGTGTGGAGTGAAGAAGATCTGAATGAAGCAATGTGTGCCTTCAAGTAGCAGAGTTGGAGGAGGGGCTGCTACCCAAGCCCTTTGGATCCCACCTAGTTATATCATGAACCCCAAATATCCAACACGAAACTCCAGGATTCGCTGTTTGTCCTGTGAGATTTTGGTTCATCACTCTTTACTGTGCCCTGTTTTTCTATTTTGAAATGAGAGTGTTCATTCTGTGGCATTAGATATTGGAGAGATAGCCTTGTTGGGTGGCGGGCCACCCCCCCCCAAAAAAAGAGAAAAGAGCAAAGAGTGAAAACAACCAACAGCAGCCCACCACACACCTCTCTGTCTCCCTTGCATTTGGAGGGTTCTGGGAATGGGGGCAGAGGACCAGGGGTGGGGAAGGAAGAAGGAAGCGAGCATGGTGGGAGTGACTGACTATGGAAGTGGAAGTGGAAAGCTATCATGGAGGTGTGAGGGGAGATAGGGAAAAACAGGTTGCCATCTGCATATATGGTGGCTTTGGTACATTAGTGAAGGGTGCCTTTTCCTCAAGACACTGCTCTTTTATCTGTCTGGGAAAAAAAAAAAAAACAACCTGAAAATCTGTCCTGGTTAGTTAGAACAAGATGGCTGGCTGCAAGATTGTACTGAGTGTGCAAATACTTGTTGTCTGTAATGTGAACAGCTCCTCTGGAGCTGGGGTAGTGAACAACTGTGATTGGTAGCCCAAGAGACAAACCCAGTTCAGAGGAACCCTGGCTCTGCCATTTCAAACCCTTTGTTGCTTCAGTTTCCCATTTAAGAAACTGTTGTTTAAAATACTGGAAAAAGAGCCAAGAGTGGTGGTACATACACCTTTAATCCCAGAACCTGAGAGGCAGAGGCAGGTGGATCTCTGTAAGTCTGGGGCCAGCCTGGTCTACAAAATGAGTGCCAGTCCAGCTAGTGCTACACAGTGAGACCTTGTATCAAGT
Source organism: Peromyscus eremicus (assembly GCF_949786415.1). NCBI lineage: Eukaryota > Metazoa > Chordata > Mammalia > Rodentia > Cricetidae > Peromyscus > Peromyscus eremicus. The sequence continues at coordinate 83,592,308 of NC_081418.1, read as the reverse complement.
TTTTAAAAAATAGGGACAGTGTATGGGGGATCCAGAAGCCTTGAGTGAATGTGTAAAGATGAAATCCTGAGTGAATGTGTATTGTTGACTTGGGAACAGCCATGTCAGGGACCAGTGCCTCAGATGCATGGGGATTTGGCAAAACCTTCCTTCCTAAGGCCAAGTCTTCATCATTAATAAGTCTCTGTGTTGTTATTTGTGAGCTGGCAGCCCAAAGGAAAGTCCAACTACACATTACATAGAATTGTCATGTACTAAATGCTCCTTCAGTCTAAGCTGGTCAAGTGGAGCTGGATATTGTTCAGTGGGTACAATTACTTTTTTCATTATTAAGAAATTTTCTATTCATTTTACATACTAACCACAGGTCCCCCTCTCCTCCCTCCTCCTGTCCCCCAGCCTTCCCTCCCCCCAACCCACCCCCCATTCCCACCTCCTCCAAGGCAAAGTCTCCCATGGGGAGTCAGCAGAGCCTGGTACATTCAGCTGAGACAGGTCCAAGCCCCTCCCCCCTGCACCAAGGCTGTGCAAAGTGTCCCACCATAGGCAGTGGGCTCCAAAAAGTCAACTCATGCGCCAGGGATGGATCCTGATCCCACTGCCAGGGGCACCTTAAGCAGATCAAGCTAAACAACTGTCTAGCCTATCCGGAGGGCCTAGTCTAGTACCATGGGGTCTCCTCAACTATTGATCCACAGTACATGCATTTCCACTAGTTTGGCTAGTTGTCTCTCTGTGTACTTTTTCCTATCATGGTCTTGATGTCCGTTGCTCATAGAATCCCTCCTCTCTCTTATTGATTGGACTCCTGGAGCTTGGCCTGACACCCGGCCATGGATCTCTGCATCTGCTTCCATCAGTCACTGGATGAGAGCTCTATGATGACAGTTAGGGTATCCAGCCATCTGTAGAAGATGTAAATAGAAGATTGCAAATAGATCCATATCTATCACCATGCACAAAACTTAAGTACAAGTGGATCAAAGACCTCAACATAAATCAAGTTACACTGAACCTGATAGAAGAGAAAGTAGGAAGTAGTCTTGAATTATTCTTTTAGGATCTTGGAAGACAGTAATGATAACAGAAATGTGAGCAGGGAGAAATCTCAGCTGAGATTTAGAGGGGAACAAAGATTTTATCAGAAAGGGCCCATCTATGGGGGATTGTCTTGATTGTGTTTGAAGCAGGAGGACCCAGACTAAAAGTGGGCACCACCATTGCCTGGGTAGGGTGACTCAGAACTGTGTGAGTGGAGAAACTGAGTTGGATATGGTGTACTATTTTCATCAATAATATGGCTTTATTCTGCCTATGTCCTGAGAACCTACATGAAATTGAATTGAGAGATAATGGACTGGTTTTCGGCAGGGGGCATTTTAGAATGGGAGAAGATTGAGGCTAAGAAAACTACTATGATACCTAAAGAGATCAGCCTCACTGGAGTAAGATCTGCTATGCTATACTGAGACAATAGAAATGATGTGCCAAGGACAAGATATTGGAGATGTGGAGTGTGTGGGATGTCCACCGAGGAGAGTTCCGGGGATGGAGTGAAACTGGACTAAGCCTAACAGACAAGCTGTGTGTGCAGCACGTGGCAGAGCTGGAGAGGTGGGAGCTGCTACATTCTTTGGAGCCAGAAGATTGTAAGCCCCATATGCAGGATATAAAGCTTCAGGTTTGGTATTTACCCCTGCTGAGTTTTGGTGTTGCAATGACATGAATGCTTTGTGATCTTTCCATTTTGAAGTAAAAATATTCTGAGCCATTAGATATCAGGGGTTTTTTATTGTTACTAGTTTATAGGAGACCACAGTTAAGAGACTTTAGACTTGTAGAGAGTACTTGCATTTGTAAAGAATAAAAGACTTTAAAAGCTGGATTGGGGGGGGGGGCAAAGCAGCTTGACCACACAGCTGCCATGACAGGCCTAGAGGCCCAGACATAGCTTCTGTAACAGGCTTACTGGCAGGCAACACCCAGATCCAGGAAAAGCCATTAGCTGACACCACCCAGAAATCCACCCAGGGATGGGAAAGTTACCTAACATCCCAAATATCCCAACTGTTAGACAAGATAGCCGATGTCCTTCAGCCTAGCACACACCTATTTCCCCTCCTTACCAAGATACCCCTAAACAATTGTCAGCCAATCAGGGTCCTGAACCCTGGAAATCCCCTCACTCCAACCTCTATTATGATAAAAACTCTAACCCACCTGGGCTCAGGGCTCTCTGTTCTCACCACTGCATTGGACAGACAGAGAGACCAAGCTCAGAGCTTGAAACTAAAAGCTCTCTTTGCTTTTACATACGGGATTTGTTCTCCGTGGTGGTCTTTTGGGGGTCCCCACGATCTGGGCATAACAGGTTGTATTTTCTATTATGAGATAAACATAAAACTAGGGACAAAGAGTAGCAGATTATCTGTTTGCTTGTGTGTCAAATTGACAAAGAATGGAGTTTTTGTGACAGGGAAAATGTCCCTCCATCTTGTCTCATCTGGAACCATCTTTGACTTAACCTGAAACTGACTCCCTTTTTATCCTGCCTTAGAAAGTCCCATGGTAAAGCACCCAACCCACTCCTAGAAATTTGAGGTCGAAATGCCCCAGCTAACTGCATGTTTTTGGCTTCTGTTAAATGGCTTGCTTTACTCCCTCCTACAACTGCCAACCAGGATGTCATTTTTCTGTTCTTTGCCTTTAAAAAGTTCCTTGTAAAATGCATTCAGGGCTGCTCTGTGAGAAATGTTTCTCTCCAGGCAGTTGCTAGCAACTTAATACAGACTCTCAATTCAGACTGTGGTTGAGAGAATGGTCTTTGGGTCTCACCCTGGAACAGTTTAATTGTCAACACCATCTAGAACGATCTGGTATGAGAGTCTCAGCAAGGGATCTTCTAGGTTAGGACAGCCGCGTCTATGGGGGATTATCTTAACTGTGTTGATCGAGGTGGGAAGTCCCAACCTAAAAGAGCACCACCATCCCCTAGGTAGGGTATCTGGAATTGTGTGAGAGTGGAGACCCGCACATTCCTCTCTGCTCTTGACTGTGGATCTGAATAGTTGCTTCGAGTTCCTGCTGATGTGACTTCCCTGCTATGAAGGACTTTAACCCCGAACTGTGAGCTGAGCCAAGCCCCTTCCTCCCCACCTTCTGTTAGTTTCAGTATTTTATCACAGCAAGAGAAGTGAAACTAAAACGTTAGCAGAGAACAAGATAAGAAAGCCATGACTTTCCTGGTTAAGGGGCAGTAACCAATATGGAGAGTTAAGTCAACACAACACCCTGTGATTAGTGAACCATTAGGGTCAGGCAGGGTCAAGAGGACCGGCAGGTGACTGGGTGTGCGTGCGTATCTGATGAGGCTGCCGCTGGGCTCTGAGGCCAGTGGGAGAGGTTGGGAAAGGACTGCAGTGTGTGACCCCCAGGCCTGAGTGCCTCCTCCTCTCTTCCTGCCCTCTGTGTCTTTTCTCTGCAGCCCTGCTCTGCCATCCCAGCCTCTGTCTGCTAAGCCCTTGGTGTAGGATGCCAGGTGGAGCCTTCTCTATTCCAAGACAGTTCCCTCCCACTTGCCGCACAATCACCAAAATCATTAAATGCGGGATCATCCTGCAGCCTCCTCCTCCTCTGCACCTGGAAACTTGCTGGGCTTGTTCAAATCCAAGAGCAGCATCTAGAACAATGTTTCTCAACCCGTGGGTTACAACCCCTTTGGGGAGGATGACCTTTTTACAGGGGTCACCTAAGACCATCAGAAACCCCAGATATTTACATTATGATTCATAACAGTAGTAAGATTACAGTTATGAAGTATCAATGAAGATGACTTCTTGTGGGGGGGGGGTCACCACATCATGAGGAACTGTATTAAAGGATCGCAGCATTAGGAAGCTTGAGAACCACTGATCTAAAAGGTTCTGGTTACACAAGTATGAACACATGAGTGCTTGTGTCAAGGGTGGGCATTGATGTTCCAGGAAGATAGCATGAGGAGCTTCAGACTAACAGTTACAGCAGCCTACAGTAGGGTGTGCTCTAAGACCCCAATACTGCACAGACTGTGTGTTAATATTCTGATCCCGCCCCTTGGCGCTGCCCCATTCCCTGATGTAAAAGCCCGTTCTTGAGCTCCGCCCCCTCCTTCTCTCCTCTCCTCTGCTTTCCTCCCATGAGGTGCTCACCTCTCAAACCCCCTTCCCTTCTCTCTCTTCTCTGTCTCCCTCTTTCCCTCTTTCTCTCCCGCCTCTCTCTTCTCACCGCCCCCCCCCACCAAATAAAACTCTTCACTGAGCGCTGTCTGCACCGCATCTCTGTCTCTCCCCTGCCGTGGGGCACTTGGCTCTACCCTTAACACCGTGGTCTCTGGAGTTTATAGAGAAAACACTTTAGAAGTCCCCTCTCATCCACACATGTGCTCACTGCCGGGCCTCTTCTCTTTAAGTGCGCTTGCTATGGGAGAGGTCATCATCACCTTTGGACCAATGACAACAGAATCAGCCAAGTGTGTGGTTATGAGGAACCCAACCCCAGCACAGATGGACACTGTGTGCCTTCCCTGCTCAGCCCTTTTCAGATAGGGTCAATGGCCTTTGCAAGACATAACTGTGGGAACGAAGGGCGTGGCTCGGTTGTTGCGTGCTTGCTAGCATGCACAGATTCCTTAAAAAAGGATGTGGTGGCACTTGTCTGTAAATGTAACAGGTGGAGTTAGGAGCATCAGAAGTTCAAGGTCGTTCTTGACCTCATAGTGAGTTAATGGCTAGCCTGGACTGTATGAGACTGTGTCTTAAAGGAAGAGGGAGCATGGTATCTGAATCTTTGTAAGTCCAAGCAGAGAATGACAAAAGACTAACTTTTGTTTCTGGATTGATGCAATGGAGCTGAGGCGGCTGGCCTAGAAGCAATGGGATGTTAGCCATTTTTTCCTTCTGCCCACCACCCCTAAGCTGCTAGTCATCTTGGGACATGCTAGAGTATACGGGAAGTAGAAGGTGAATGAAAAGCAGGACTCTATGATGGAGCTTCTGAGGTTGGGGTGAGAGTTTGTGGTAATGTAACTACTTGGGGGTCACCCAGGCATCTGTAAGTAACCTCTCACTCATTAGTTCAAAAGCTGTACTTCAGTGAAATCCTTGCTTTGGTCTGTTGTTGGTGTCCAACCTGGAGCAAACAGGCTTTTGTTCATATCTACCCAGGGAAAGTGAATTAAATAAACATACTGTAGGTTGTCAATATGAGGGCCAATTAATCCAACACAAAGTCTTTCTTGTTAGACCCAAAAAAGCTATGAGGGGGTGGAGCTCACACCAGCCTCTCTGATAGCACCTCCTCACAAAATTTCTGAAGGTTCAAAAGAGAGTGTTCTCAGGCCGCACACTCTAAATATTGTGCCAGCGTCACAGTGCACACCAGCTGTGAAATGTTTATCACCGACATTCTTGAAGACTGCAGCGATGCAGAGGACAGTCTGCACAGAGCACATGTGCAGCTGTAGCTGCTCCAGAGAGCTGATGGCAGTCCTACCAGATCTTCAAGACCACGAAACCGTGCATCTGAATAGCTTGCTTAAATCTTTCCCGTTCTGCCTATAAAGTCTCTTCCTGTCTGCATATTCAATTACCGTTAGGTGCCATTGTGCATTAGAGAATCCCAATCTCTCTCTCTCTCTCTCTCTCTCTCTTTCTCTCTCTCTCTCTCTCTCTCTCTCTCTTTCCATCCATCCATCCATCCCTCTCTCCTCCTCTTACTGTTTAGATTGACATGAGTGTTTGCTGAAGGTTAGATAGATGGATGGATAGATGAGGTTTCCTAATCACCTTGGAAGACACTGGGCAGCAGAAGTACCCCTGACTTTTCCAGTCAACTCTCTTTGTCCCAGACTAAGTCCAGGAAGCCCAGAGAGGGGCAGACTCCTTTATTTCTGAGGCTCCAGATCCAACCCGGCCACCTTGATGGCTTCTCTGACAGTGACTCTCACTGGGCTTACGCTCTAGGGTATTATACAAGGGCCAGGAAAGATTGAGACTCCACAGAATTGAGACTGTGGAGTAGCAAGCAAGTACTTTTTGACATCGGCTTGTCCTCCATACAGAAGAGACACACATCTGCTGCTATTACATTCCCTGCTGTTTACATCTCCCTCTCCTCTGACCCCCGTGAACATGTACCGGGATCAACTGAGTGGTGTCACACAGTCATAGAAAGAGACTTGAACCCACCTTAGAAGGGAAAATGAAAACAAACAGGAAAATCATCAGCAAGCTTCTGTAGTTCATCAGAAAGCATGACCCAAGCCATTCCAGGGATCAGTCTGCTAAAGAGGTTGGAGGTAGCTGCTGGAGAAAATGTCGGGAACTCCCGGATCTCTCCAGAGAGCTCCCTTCCCTTCCTCCTGCCCCTTTGGGAAGCACCCACTTGCCTGACTGGCTGACATTGTCTTTTCCATCCAAGTTTCCATCAGCCATCAGCACCCTGGCTTAGGGGACTCGCGGTCACTCAAGGGAGCATGTCGAGACTACCTCTCATTGCATCTTCCATTCCCAGACTCAAGCTGCCACATATGGAATATCACGGCATGATGTCTTCAGTGACTCTTAAGGAGGCTTAAGGACTGTACTCCTGCTTTCCTTAGTTGGGTTTTCTGATACTGAGTTGAAACACCATTACCTGGGGAGGGAAGGATTTATTTTGTTTACGGTTCCATATCCCAGTTCATAATTGAAGGAAGTCAGGGCAGGTATTCAATACTCAAGCAGGGCAGGAACTAAAGCAGAGGTCTTGGAGGAGTGCTGCCTACTGGCTTGCTCGCCATGGCTTGCTCAGCCTGCTTTCTTAGAGAACCCAGGACAACCATGCCAGGGGTGGCATCACCCACAGGGAGATAAACCCTCTCACATCAATCAAGAAAATGTAGCACAGGCTTAGCATTTTCTCAATTAAGGCTTTCTTTTCCAAAATGACTGCAGCTTGTGTCAAACAGACATAATGCTAGCCAGCAGAGTGTCCATTCTCTCCTCATCTACAGTTTCCATGCTCTCCTCATCTACAGTCTCCATTCTCTCCTCATCTACAGTCTCCATTCTGTCCTCATCTAGTCTCCATTCACTCCTCATCTACAGTCTCCATGCTCTCCTCATCTACAGACTCCATTCTCTCCTCATCTACAGTCTCCATTCTGTCCTCATCTACAGTCTCCATGCTCTCTTCATCTACAGACTCCATTCTCTCCTCATCTACAGTCTCCATTCTGGCCTCATCTACAGTCTCCATTCTGTCCTCATCTACAGACTCCATTCTCTCCTCATCTACAGACTCCATTCTCTCCTCATCTACAGTCTCCATTCTGGCCTCATCTACAGTCTCCATTCTCTCCTCATCTACAGTCTCCATTCTCTCCTCATCTACACAGTCTCCATTCTCTCCTCATCTACAGTCTCCATTCTCTCCTCATCTACAGACTCCATTCTCTCCTCATCTACAGACTCCATTCTCTCCTCATCTACCGTCTCCATTCTGGCCTCATCTACAGACTCCATTCTCTCCTCATCTACAGACTCCATTCTCTCCTCATCTACAGACTCCATTCTCTTCCCTCACCTGCCCTCCCACTTTCCTTAATACACATAAAAAATAGTCACTGTGATAAACTGAAAAGTCAAGGATTGTAGTGACATTTACCCATCAATGGATTCCTCCATATACAGTCCTGGCGTGCATGGGTTGGTATCCTTCACCGTATTCTTCCTAGTTAAATACAATCCACCTGTTTTTCTACCCATACTACAAAGATTTGTTAAGCATTTAATTGATACCAGCCAGTGCTTTGCTTGTCACTTTTACTATCTGGGGTGTTAGCAAGTTGTAATCTCAGGGAAATTTCCAGAGCTCCAATGCTGAGTCAGTCCTGTGTGCCCTCTACAGTTCCAGGGGGTTCATGAAGATCAATAGCATGGTCCCTAGGGGCTACGAGCAGCCTCTTGCCCCCAGGGTTGCCATGCAGAAGATGAAGATGTGGGAACAGGAGGTTGCAGAATGCACAGCTTTAATGCCGAAGTGTAGAGTTAACCGAACACAGAGATCAAGTGACCCTGACTTACTTTCATCTCACATAGGCTCAAAGACCTTCCTGTAAGACCTGAAACTAGGAGGCTGCTAGTTTTTTTTTTTAATTCACTTATAGGCATAAGCAATAAAGTTCTGAATATTCCTCCTGTCATTCAGGGGAAAACAGCAAATGGGACTTCATGGAATTAAAAAGCTTCAGCACAGCAAAGGAAGCCATTGCTGTAACAATGAGACAGCCTGGGGAATGGAGAGGCATGTGTGTGTGTAGGGGTGTGTGTTTGTGTGTGTGTGTGTGTGTGTGTGTGTGTGTGTGTGTGCAATTCGCTTACCTTAATTGTTCTAGTACTAATAAAAACTCAGGAGTCAGAAATTGAGATAAAAACCTGGTAAATCCAAAGAACGGCAGAAGAACGATCAGTTGCCCAACTCTCCACATTTCCCAGATCAAAAAACCCATGCAACCTCTCCAAGCCCATCCTCATCTCTTCCTGTACCTCTCTACCTGACTCTCTCGGTCCTCCAACATCTCTATGGCTAATTCTGGTCAGCCAATTGCTGACTCTGTCCTCTGATTCAAGGAGAGGCAAGGAGCAGACAGCCCTGGAGAGGAGACCCCAGGCTCTGCTTGTAATGTCAGCCAGTGTGGAAAGTTCACTGACCCAGTGATAACGGACTGCAAACACTTCAGACTGTTGCTCCTTTACAATTCCTACTTAACACCAAACAATGGATACAGGAGAAAAAGTGATAAGAGACGCTGCACTTGGAGAGCAAGAAAAGCGTGACTTGTATTGTGTGCACGTGAGTGGCATCTGGGACTTGACTAGGAGAGAGGGGCCTAGAAAGGAGAGAGAGTTCTCATGGGAAAACGCCACCATTGCCAATTCTCTTTCTGCTTCTTGGAAACCTCGAGGATTTCCTTAATTTTTTAAGCCCTTTTGGAAGATTGATTAAAATTTCTTTTTAATGTAAAAAATTCTATCTCCCTCCTCTAAGGATCCCACCCCATCCCTCAACACACACCAAAACCAAAATTAGCGCACCATAAACACCTGTCCCAAGCACCTCTGACCACATACTGCCATCTAGTGGCAGTAAGTGTAGTGATCTTCATTCACGTCGGCACAGCCAGTACCATACAAGAGAGAAAGAGTGTAACTCTAAACAACCCCCAGTCAGGGATGAGTGTGGTTGTTTGTCCCATTCATACTTTTCTCATTTTCTCTGTCCTTTCATTCTGTTTGTCAGTTTCCAATGAGCAGGAATGCAGTAGTTCAGGGCTGGAGGAATGGCTCAGTGGTGAAATCTTGTTGCAGATCCCTCCTCCCTCCCCCCATACCTGAAGGTAGAGTGGCCACCATGAGGGAGAAAACCATCAGGTAAATGGAGGCCACATGACCAGGAAAGCCATGAAGGATGAAGGTAGAAGATGCCTGGGGTGTTGACCTGATGTTTGATCCCTGAGACCCACCTGGTAGAAGGAGAAAACACACTTCTGAGCTATACCTGCGTGCTAGGCACACATGTGTACACACTTGTACTCACACAAATATATAAATGTAATAAAAAACTAAAACAAGCAAAAAAAGTTTGTTCATGTCTTCTAGTCTTAGTGTCCCAGAACATAGGGTGACAAAGTAAGAATTTGTAGGGTGTGCTAAGGTGCTCTGATGTAGCAAAAGAACATCTATTGTCTCCTGGGAAAGAAAGATGCAGCCTAGACACATTACTCCACAGCACTGCATAAACCAGGTGTAATGGTAAACACGTTTAATCCCTGAACTCAGGCGGTGGACGTAGGAGAATCAGAGTCCAAGGTCATCCTTGACTATGTAATGGGTGACAGGCCAGCCTTGGCTCGAAAAGGCATGGCTTATTCTGGAAAGGAAAAAATCAGGCCTGCTCCATCACAGCAGGTGAGGATGAAGTGCTTCAAACTGACACTGGAGAAAGCACCCGGGGCCACGTGAGCTCAGAAACAAATTCTAACAGCAATGAATATTATTGCTAAGCCTTTGGTCGCTGAGTCCTACCGAGAGGATAAGGGTAAGCCATGGGGTGGACAGGATGAAGAGGTAGTGAGGTAGAGGTGGGTGGAGCTGGAGTTGTGGAAACTGAGTCATGCATCTTGTGGGCCAAACCGGGGCCCCAGAATGGATTGGCAGGTTGAACGTGAGTGATAAGGGTAAACTCAAGAATGCTTACCCAGGGGCTTGAGCAACTGTGCCAGGGGCGGTGCCATGCCTGGGAGGACATTTTGCATTGGCATGGCATCTCCTCTCAGAGTCCATGTTTAGAATGATTGTTTGTCCCTCTCAAACTTTTCTCATTTTTCCTTCTCTTTCATCCCATCTGGCAGTTTCCAAGGAACAGAAATTTAGTGGTTGGGGCCAGCAATATAATTCTGAGGGTAAACACACTTGCCTGATGTTGGATCCCTGTGATCACATGGGACTTCCGAGTGTTGTCTTCTGACCCGTGTAAGTGTGCTGTGCATGCAAGTGTGCTCATGCACACGCACACACACAAATAGATAAGTGAATATAATAAAGATTAAAACAAACGAAACAACCACAGCAACTACAACAACAAAGTGTGGTAGTTAGGATTTTGTTTGTCATTCAGGAAGAGAGAACAGGTTTAAACAGGCGAGTATAGGTCTTGCTCAAGGAAGCCACCAACACCTCAGGCATCCATCTTCTGTGGCTTCTCCTCCTCCATCACTTGATGGCTTTCCCGGTCATGTGGCCTCCATTACCTGGTGGCTTTCTCTCTCACGTTGGCCACTCTACCTTCAGGTATTGGGGCGGGGGGAGGGTCTGCAATAAGATTCCATACTTGTATGTGTGTGACCATGTGTACTAGTATCCATGTAGATGCTATTATTTGAGACAGGGTCCTGTCAATGATGCATAAGCCAGACAACTACCCCGAGCTTCCAAAGAGTCTCTTGTCTCCACCTCTCACCTTGAGATTCATCTCAGCTTTGGGATTCAAACATTCCCGCTACTACATCTGGCTTTCTCCTAAGCTCTAGGGATTGGGACTCATGTCCTCACACTTGTATGGAAATGCTTTACACACTGAGCCCTCTCCCCAGCAAATGTTCTCTACAATTCAAAGTTCTCTACAATTCAAGGTTTCAGAACAGAGGGTTGGTCTGAGTTGCTAAGTCCTTGGAAACTGGAGAGAGTCTCTTCCTCAAGGCAGAGACATTTCTAACACTCCAAGGAAATCAGCCTGGCCTGCCCCCTCCCCAAAAGATTTGCTTTGTGAATAATCTCAGAACACAAGAGAAAAAGACAGCCTATAAAACACCTAATTTCAGTACTAACTTCATTCTGCACTAGTGGGGATAACTGGGTAAGTATATTTTTCCTATTTGTATGAACAAACATACCTTTGAATTTGGCTCACTTTCATGCACACAGAGTGATGCTTAATGTGGATCAGGAGAAGGAAAGAGATGTGACTGAGAAATCAGTTCAGGCCCTCATAGCAAATATCTCTAAACACACACATTTGGGATGGAGAACAGCTCATCAGTTAAGACCATTGGCTGTTCTTGCAGAGAACCCAGGCTTGATTCCCAGCATCCATATGTTGGCTCATAAATATCTTTAGCTTCAGTTCCAGGGGATCTGATGCTCTCTTTTGGCCTCCATGGGCACCAGGCATGCACATGGTACACAGACATACATGCAAGCAAATGCTCATACACATACACAAAAATAATAAAATGTTTAAAACTATTTTTAAAAAGACTAACACACACACACACACACACACACACACACACACACACTCCTCAGATAGTAAAGCAACAACCAGGATGTAGAAATAAGTACAAGACTAGTTGTGTCATTCTCAAATATATTATGTTGCCATCTCAAAAGTTAGTGAGTTAAACCAGATATCAAAAATATTAAAGGTATCTCCTGACTTGTATAAATGCTGTTCTAATTAAATTCAGCATTGGAAGAATTTATTTGGAGAGGTAGGAAAGAACACATAATTAATATGCATAGGAAATATTCTGGGGCAGGAGGGATGGCTCAGTGGTTAAGAGCCCTGGCTGCTCTTCCGGGAACCCTGACTTCACTTCCTAACACCCACATGGACTGGCTCACAACCATCTGTAACTACAATTTCAGGGGAATCTAACACCTTCTTCTGGCTTCCATGGGCACCTGCACTCATGTGAACATATCTCCACACAGACACACAAAGAGACACATAATTTAAAATAAAGTATTTTTAATGTGAAAAGGAAAAGAAATAGCAGTGGAAGAGGCTTTCTCTCCAGAGGTTTAGAAATGGCTACTAGTGAATTAGACCATGTTGGAGTCAAAATCCTCCTCTTGCTATTTTGTTCTCTCGGTGGCATTGATAAGGGATGGACTGGGGGCATTCCCACATTCTGCATTAAAGAGACACATTTATACTATAAAGGAAATCAGCGTGTGCTTGTTATCACACTACGTTGGCACTGTACACGCTGTGATGGTTTGTTTTCTTCTCACAGCCCAGATGCCCCGAGGAGTACAAGGTTGATACCAGCAGAATTAATTGACTCTGCCTTTCAAGAAGTGCCTGTGCCCACACATCCACAGAAGGAGGCAGGAGTGGAGGGGCCATAAGGAGAGAGACTCGGACATCACAAGTCTCAGGGGTGGGCTGACCCCTGACCTGAAGGGCAAGGCTGAGTTCCAGAATGACCTTCTATGTCAGTGGTTCTCAACCTTCCTAATGCTGAGACCCTTTAATACAGGTCCTCATGCTGTGGTGACCCCAACCATAAAATGATTTCATTGCTACTTCATAACTGCAAATTTGCTACTGTTATGACCATAATGTAAATATCTGGTATGGGACCCCTGTCAGTGCTAAGACAGGTCTCTGGCTATAGTAATGACACTTTTCCTATATGATATATATATATATATATATATCATTTATATAGCATACGCTTCACTTCTTTAGCACGCACAACCTCATAGTCCTTTATAAATTTACAAATGTGTGCAACCATTATCACTACCTAACTCCAGAAACTTGCCCCCCAAAAAACACTAGACTCATTAACACATGGGAGTGGGGGCAGGAGGACCAGAAATTCAGGTCATCTTCCCTGAGGACATGGTGAGTTGGTGGCCAGCGTGCAGGAGCTGTCGGTTCTAGCCCGGCTCTACCAGAAGAAGGTGGGGATCCTTATGAAACTTGGGGTTGGAACTCGATTGGTGGGCGGGGCACCTCGTGATGTTTTGAAGTTACAGATTCAGGTGGATGAGCAGGAGAAGGTTGCGGCTCGTGTTTAAAACTTTGGGCGGAGGTTCAGCTGTGGCTTCCAGCCTCCCACTGTGTGGAGGGGGAAGATGGTGGATTAGGCTTGACCTTCCAAACCGCAGATCTCACCAAGGAGTTCTGCTGGCTGAGAACACAATCAAGGCCAGCATGGCTGATTAGGAACCGAACCGAGTCCGCGGAAGGAGAGACGGAGGAGCAGTGAGCCCTGGTCAAAGCTCTAGCCGGTCACAGCAGCTTCGTGTCCCCGCTGGGTTCACTAAGATGTCCAGTCTCCTCTCACCACAGCAAAGCAGCTCTGAGATCAGATCGGCCACTCACGTTGTGAACGCCAGCAAAACACACTGCTTAGTTATTCGGAATCCTGTGGTGTCTTTCAGCTCTCTTTCGTCGTCTTAATGCGATTAATGTATTTTTGTTAATTATGTGCGTGGCCTCAGAACTGAAATCGATTTTGACAGCCTGTGAAATGCTACATCTAATTTGACCTGATCTGTTTGGGACAGGATTGCCAATAAGAATGCCTTGGTCTGTTTATTTTATTTTTATTTTTTATTATTTTATGTGTGAGAATGTTTTGCCTGCATGTATGCCTGTGTACCGCTTGCATGCCTGGTACCAGTGGAAGTCAAAAGGCGGAGTCAGGTCATTCTCCCCCACACATCTAGACTTACAGATGGTTATGAGCTGCCACGGGAGTGGTGGGAACCGAACTCCAGAGGAGCAGCCAATGTTTTGAACAGCTAACTCATCTCTCCAGCTCCAGTCTGATTGTTTGATAAAACTAATTGCTGTATAGTTTTAAAATCCACATATATATTGAAATAGAAGACCGTTAAGAAGATGGAAGAAACTTTTACGTGCGTCCAAACTAGAAATGAACTCCACGTTCTGCTGTGCTGGCTGCTCAGAGTTCAGCCTTCCTCCTGGGCCTTCCGCGGCTCCTGTGCTGAACGCCCCAGGCACAGCTCCTAATGATTAACTCAGATGTTCCTCCAGCCTTCTCCTCTCCCTGGTGAGCAGTCAAAGTAGGCTTCACAGAATATTCTGGCTGCCCTCTGGCCCCAGGGTGGTGCTGTCCTGGAGGCCTGACCAGCGAGGCAGACAGCCTGGTGGAAGAGCCCTGTGGATGGCATTGCTGTCCTTGGATGCTTATGAAGACTTCTTTGGGAACACTGTAACAAACGATGCTGACTTTTACGGCATTTCGTGAGTCCCAGTTTCCCTGGCCTCTGGATGATTAAATGCACCTCATGAGAAGCACAGAAACACTTTGGAGGAGGTCCATGACTGACCTATACCCCTCAGTAGGCTGGCCCCTCTGACCCCTGTGTCAGCTCCATGACAAGCCTCTGGCCCCATCTTGTGTTTGGAAGACCTATCCCATACCCTGAGCAGGGACAGTCTCTTAGTGCCTGCTACTCAGGAGAATCGGAGACCCACCCCGTCTAGTCAGCAGCAGCTGGGTGAGACCTTCTGAGGCTGTGGAGGACAAGCGTGTGTGCTGGAAGCTTCCACAGCAGGCAGTTTGAGGAAACAGAGACCCCAGGAGGAAGAATGAGACAGACCACACCAGGGGGCGTGTCTATGCTTTATAAGTCCCAGAATCTCCTTGAGACCCAGCTGGGGCAAGGACCAGGCCAGGCCCAGGGCCAAGAGTAAATAAATCTGTCTGTACCTGTCTTCAAACAGACGCTACTCAGGAGTGTGAATGTGAATCCAGGGACATTGGGGCATATTTGTAGGAAAATTTCCCCAAGTTCTTGCTTTTTTCCACTCTGAAAAATAAACTGGAGGCTGGGACTGCAGCTCAGCTGGTAAAGTGCTCTCCTAGAGTGCCCAAAGTTCTGGTTCGATCCCTGCATACGGGGTTGGGGCCACAGGTCACAGGTCCTCTGATCTCAGCATTCAGGAAATGCAGTCCAAAGATCGGGACTTCAAGGTAATCGAGCTCCATGAAGCTGGTCGGGGGTAGAGAAAAGGAAGGGGAGAGGGAGAGACTGAGTCAGATTTTATCCTAGACTAGATTTATGTCTGATAAAAAGTATTGCCGTATTAAGAATTTTTTTTTTTAAACTAAATCGATGCATCCATCTAGTGGATTTTAGCACAGGCCAGAGCCATGAAAGCCAAGGGTCAAAGGGCCTTCCTTCTTCCCACGTTGCCCTCTGTTTTCTCATCTAAAAACAAAACAAAGCTTTTAATCTCAGCATTGGGGGTGGGGGGTTGTGGGAGGAGAGAGAATGGAGACATAGAAAGTTCCAGGAGGCCAGAGCTATAGAGAGAGACCCTGTCTCAAACTAAATAAATAAATAAACAATAAAAATAAAAACAAAGCATAACTTTACCAGCTTTTATTCTACTAAGTCGCAGCGAAGATCTTGAGTAAAAGAAAGTCCGGGGCCTGAGAGGCGCTGGTCGAGAACGAAGGCTAGTAGCTCCCCCTCTGCTCCACGCCCCCTTCTCCCACCCCTCCTCCGCGTCCCTCCTCCACGCCCCCTTCTCCCACCCCTCCTCCGCGTCCCTCCTCCACGCCCCCTTCTCCCACCCCTCCTCCGCGTCCCTCCTCCACGCCCCCTTCTCCCACCCCTCCTCCGCGTCCCTCCTCCACGCCCCCTTCTCCCACCCCTCCTCCATGTCCCTCCTCCACGCCCCCCCTCCGCCCTCGGGAGGAGCTCCTCCCCAACCTTGCGCTCCAACTCTCTCGGAACCTCGGGCTCCGGGACCGCAGGGTCGTGCGTGTCGCCCACTGGACCCGGGTAGCCAGGCAGCTCGGCGCCCCCACGGTAACGTCCCCCGCGCTCTCCGCGGTGACGTGTCTGAGTCTTGGCTGCTGTCCTAGCCACGGCAGCTCAGCTTGGTTTGTGGACCGGCGTCTTGACGCCAGCTGGGGCTTTGGGGTGGCAGCGGGTCGTGCGGGGGGGCGGGGAGGATTTTGCATGTTTTCCACCTGCAGCCGGGGTTCGGTAGTGAGCGGGAGAACCCCGAAACTCAGGACCGTGCGCTGTGTTCAGAGGCTGGGGGTGGAGCCCTAGGCCTCTGCGAACTCGCCCGCCGTTCTAGACCCCACTCCCAGGCCCAGGCCCTGCCTTAAACTCCAACCCCGAGGGTAGCCATCTGCCGCAAGGGGCCGAGTCTCCGAACTATCCCAGACGCGGAATCCCGGCCCAAAGGCGGATATCACTGTTATTATTATTATTTATCGTATTTATTGCCCTGTCTCCATTCTGGAATAAAACCCAGAAAAGTCTCAAGAAATAATTATCACAGTAATGTACTGCGGAGGTCTGAGTCTGGAATCTTCACACAACCGTCTAACGAAAGTGCAGTTGATTTTTTTCTTTTCTTTTCTTTCTTTCTTTTTTTTTCTCTTTTAACCATCAGGTGTGTTTCCTGTAGTTGTTAGGCTGGGAACGCTGTCCCTTGACGTGATTGGTCAGAACCGACACAGCCCTAACCCCTGTAAGGAGCTTGGGCCTCTGTGCTAACCGGGTCAGCTTCTTATTGCTCCTAGAGAATTCACTGACACGAGCTGAGTTCAAGCCAGGCCCTCGCTCTGTTTCTTGTTCATGTCTTTTCTTGAGTTACAGAATCTGGAGCCCACCTCCGTGCCCGGGTACCCTAGGGTCCATTCCACTGAGAACCGGGCTTTGGGGAAATGATCCTTTTAGCTGTTCCTTGTAGCCCGACCTGCTTCTGTCCTGTGCAGCACCTGCAGCCGTTGGTTTGATTGGGGTTTGGGGTAGTACTTGCTTGTAGCATCTCCATTAGTCCGGCCCGATAAAGTTATGCAGCAAGGATTTCAGGCCAGTTTGCATAGGTGCAAACCCTGTCCACAGCATTTCGGCATTTCCCGTGGTTACTGAAGGCATTGCTGAGCCTCTGGCCTTCTGAGATGCTTCTGCCTTCTGAGATGCTGTGCCTGCGTTGGTTATCCGCTGCACTGGGCTTTCGGGTTGCCTTGATTTTGTTCTTTGTCACGGACTCCTGTGTGGGGTGACTGTATATCCCAGATTCCTAAAGTCATTTCCGTTTGTACCCATTGTCCCAGCGTGACAGTATCCACCCCAGTTCTATTTAATAATATTCTTGGTTTCAGGCACGGCTAACGCACATGACTGAGGATAGCTATGAATGAGGCCCAAAACGAAATTGTGATTTTAAAACATTACATGATTTCATTTATTCGCTTACTCTTGTAACTTGACGTCACCATTATGAGGCTTGAACTTTGTAGATAGCAAAGTCATGTTGCGATGGTGAAAGTTTGGACTTGCCTGCTAGGTAACTTAGCATACCCCCGTCCCTAAAGTGAACGTACATGCATTTGTAGGCAGCAAGAGTGGCTGGCTCATGGCAGATAATGTAGAACTCAGGATGGACCCACAGGTGTCAGAGACCCTTGACTTCAGGACTAGAGGTGGAGCTCAGTGGCAGAGCAATTGCAGAAAGTCCAGGGTCCGTCTCCAGGGCTAGGCAGAGGCCAAGGGGAAGGAAAAGGAGAACAGAATTCTATGGGTAGGGTGTAGTAACACCTAAGTGGTATTGAGAGTTATGCATGGTCAAATGAACCCCCTAGTTACTGTGGGGCTTTAACATGAAACCCCTAAATTCTGCTGTGATCTCTGTCTCAGTCTAAGGACCGTAAGGCCCCCTGAATCCATACCAGGAGCCAGAGCCAATTAGCCATGGCTAGAGAGTTTCAAAGGCAGTATGTAAGGTCTACTGCTGGCCTTCTAGAATTAGGCTCCGAGGTAGGCCACAGGTTATTGGTAATAATGCCCAACCATCCTGATTTGCCAGAGACTGAGGGTTTCCTGGGACATGGGACTTGTAGTTTTAAAAAAATATGTATTTTATGTAGTATTCATAATGCTTAGAATATGTTTTGATCAAACATCCCCATTCTTTCCCTTCTGGTTCCTCCCCACCACTTTTCCCTCCCAACTTCATGTGCTCGCTCTCTTAAAAAACAAACAGACAAACAAAACAAACAAATAAGCATACAAAAAACCCCACTGAGTCCATTTAGTACATGGGTGTGGGACCATCTACTGGAGCATGGGAAGCTTCTCAGAGCCTGCATCCTTGAAGGATACTGACTCCCAATTATCCGTTCATCTAGGCTGTTTCTATCTCCTGGCTATTATGACTAGAACAATCATGGATGGGCAAATGTCTTTGCAGAGTCCTTTAAGAATGTGTCCAGAAGTGATGTATCTGGATCATATGGTAGATCCATTTCTAGCTTTTTGAGGAATCACCACACCAATTTCTATAGTGGTTGCACAGGTTTGTACTCCCACCAACAGTGAATAAACATCCCCCTTTCCCCACATCTACACCAGCATTTGCCAATCAGATCTTCTGGTCTTTTCCCTACTAAGAAGCCTGTCAAAAATGGCAGCTAGCTGCTATTGCTATGATGTTTCTCCATGCCAAGGTTTTCTTGGTCACTGGTAAGGGCTATGATTCTCTTTTCCTAGCATGCTCTAGTACCTACACCTCAAGGTAGTGGGCTCAGTGGAATTTCCTGTTTTGACCAGAAGAATCATAATGTACACAAGGACTTGGCAAAGCCGAGATGAGATTCAAATGAGAGCTGCCGTAGCCATGTCTGAAATACATATTCCAGTGAGTGGGGGAGCAGAGGTTACATCAGAGGACTGTGGATACTCAGCTTCACCCTGTGGGCTGCAGGGAGCTCCAAAGATCAGCTGCCTCTGGGACTCTTCCTCTGCAGGCTTCCCAGATCATGTGGTACACTAGCACCCGGGGAATGGCCCCACGGGTCAACTTTGAGGGGGCCCTCTTCTCTGGCTATGCACCAGATGGGGGCCTCTATGTGCCAGAGGAGTTCCCACAGCTGGACAGAGAGACCCTGCGCCACTGGAGCACGCTTTCCTATCGCAGCCTGGTGAAGGAGCTGTGTGCCCTCTTCATTGGCCTGGAGCTCATCCCAAGACATGACCTAAATGGTGAGGAACCCCCCTGCAGCACCCCCGCCCCAGCTCAGCATTGTACACCTCTTCCCTGATTTATACTCATCACCCAAACCACTGGAAAATCCCCAGGTGCCTTTCTCAAACCTTGCAAACTTTTTCCCGATTCTAGAATTTCACAATTAGACTATCCAGGACTCCTCATTCCTCTGTTCCGCCTCCAGTGAGATGAATGACAAAATGCGCCACTGAAAATTGATTATTATTTTTAAAAAATACATCAAAATTATTAAGGATTTTTTAAGTAGTCCAGAATTCTTGAGTGTTGGTGAATGTCTCTCTCATTCATCCAGACACCTAGATTACTATTTTGTCTTGTTGAGTGTCCTGGGACAGGTTGTCTCAAGCTGTAAAGTGTAATTAATTTCCCTCAAGGATCTCAACTTTAAAAGCAGACTCTAATTCAGTAGGGGTGTGTGTGTGTGTGTCTTAGTTGTTTTTCTATGCTGTGGTAAGTCACCATGATCAAGACAACTTATAGAAAGAAGAGTTTATTTGGGACTTACACTTTGGGATGGTTAGAGTCCATGACCATCACGGTAGGGAGCATGACTAGAGTCATAGCACTGAAGCAGTAGCTGAGAGCTTACATCTTCATCTACAAGCATGAGGCAGAGGGAGCTAGCTGGGAATGGTATGAGCTTTTGAAACCTCCAAGTCCAGACATAACACTGTATATATAATAAATAAATAAATCTAAAAAAAACCAAACAAACAAACAAAAAAAAAAAAAACCAAAGGGAAGAAACCTCCAAGTCCACCCAGTCCATCCCAGTGACATACCTCCTCCAACAAGGCCACACCTCCTAATCCTTCCCAAACAGTTCCACCAACTGAGGACCAAGCATTCAAACATATGAGTCTGTAGGAACCATTCTCATTTGGATCCTGCCCTTCTATTAAGTGCCTGTTTAGGACTACAGCTGTTGGTTCTCGGACGACATTTTGAGTGACAAGAAGAAAATCCGTAGGGTAGTATTTTTAGTCAGTATTTTCTGTTGCTGTGATTAAACACCGTGACCAAAGCAATTTGGGGAAGAAAAGGTTTCTTTCAGCACACAACTCTCAGGTCATGCTCTATTACTGACGGAAGTCATGGGCAGGAACTCAAGGCAGGAACCTGGAGGTAGGAACTGAAGCAGAAGACATGGAGGAACACTGCTTACTGGCTTGAGCCTCATGGCTTGCTTATCCTTTTTTCTTATACACTCTGAACCACCTGACCAGGGGTGACACCACCCCCAGGGAGCTGGGCTCCTCCCACATCAGTCATTAAACAGGGAAATTCCCACCGATTTGCCTGCAGGCCCATTTGATGGAGGCAGTACCACAGTTGACATTCTCTCTTCCCAGGTGTGTCTAGGTTTGTATCGAGTTGACAAAACCCAACCTGCACAGTAATGGTAGGTTTTTAGTTGGGGAGGAGAAAGGACTACAGTGTTCCGGTGACCAGCAGTGATGACGTTACCTAGGCAGTGGGTAGACATTTCAAAGTCAGATCAGACCTGTTGACGCAGACTCCACATTTTCATAAGATCTTAGGTGTGATGCACAACAGTTCAGGAAGCTAGGTTCTAAGCTGTGGCTAAGTTTGTATGTATATCAGCCATGCCCAGGTCCCGGCACCACAGATGTGAGATTTAGTATTACAAAATTAGACTAACAAAACTTCCATCTTGCTGGGCAGTGGTGGCGCACGCCTTTAGTCCCAGCACTTGGGAGGCAGAGGCAGGCAGATCTCTGTGAGTTCGAGGCCAGCCTGGTCTCCAAAGCGAGTTCCAGGAAAGGCGCAAAGCTACACAGAGAAACCCTGTCTCGAAAAACCAAAAAAAAAACTTCCATCTTTAGGGAAGAAAATTAGGAGGCTGAAGCTGACTTATTTGATCCATGATTTGATCTTCTATTGAAATATGTGCTTATAAAAAGACTCAAATCAGCTGGAGAGATGGTTCAATAATTAAGAACACTGGCTGCTTTTCCAGAGGACCTGGATTCAGTTCCCAGAATCCACATGGTGATTTGTAACCATCTGTAACTCCAGCTCCAGGGGATCTGACTCCCTCTTCTGGCCTCTCAGGCACTGCACACACATGGTACATATACATACATGTAGCCAAAACACCCATTCACCTAAGATAAATAAAAATAAAATAAAAAGACCCAATGAAGAAGTATACAAAATGAAAACAAGACATTTTCTAAAGCCAGTTCTAGTCTCTGGGGAATTCTAAAGAGGAATGTATGAGCAGTTTAATACATGTCCCCCCAGATTTTTCTAGACCTATACAATTCTATTCCTAAATATGTCATTTAAGATCAGATTTTCTGGACTTTTTAGTTGGCAATGGTAAATAAACACTTTAAAGAGGCAGAAAGAGAACTTGCAGGGCTAATACCTTCACCTGCTGTCCAATTTCTACCCTCACAGATCTGATTGACCAAGCCTTCAGCCGATTCCGCCACAGAGATGTGGTCCATCTGCGCAGACTGAGGAATGGGCTGAACATACTGGAGCTGTGGCATGGGGTCACATATGCCTTTAAGGACCTGTCGCTGTCCTGCACTGCTCAGTTCCTGCAGTACTTCCTGCAGAAGAGGAAGAAGCATGTCACCATTGTTGTAGGTGGGTGTTGGGAGAAGGCAGGGTCCTTTAGCACCCCAGCTGGAGTGTGCTCATGCACAAGACGCCCTTGATTGAAGCTTTTAAGGCTTATGCTATCAGTTCTTCTAGATAAGCAGTTCTCAACCTGTGTGCTCACGACCCCTTTGGGGGTCGAATGACCCTTTTACAGGGGTCACCTAGGCCCATGTGAAAACACAGTTTACATTGTGATTCACAACAGTAGCAAAATTACAGCTGAGTCTGAGAGTACAGTTCACACCACAGGGAAGTGCTCACAGCTGAGTCTGAGAGGACAGTTCACACCGCAGGGAAGTGCTCACAGCTGAGTCTGAGAGGACAGTTCACACCGCAGGGAAGTGCTCACAGCTGAGTCTGAGAGTACAGTTCACACCGCAGGGAAGTGCTCACAGATGAGTCTGAGAGTACAGTTCACATCACAGGGAAGTGCTCACAGCTGAGTCAGAGGACAGTTCACACCACAGGGAAGTGCTAACAGACAGCTGAGTCTGAGAGGACAGTTCACACCGCAGGGAAGTGCTAACAGCTGAGTCTGAGAGGACAGTTCACATTGCAGGGAAGTGCTAACAGCTGAGTCTGAGAGGACAGTTCACACCACAGGGAAGTGCTCACAGCTGAGTCTGAGAGGACAGTTCACACCGCAGGGAAGTGCTCACAGCTGAGTCTGAGAGGACAGTTCACACCACAGGGAAGTGCTCACAGCTGAGTCTGAGAGGACAGTTCACACCACAGGGAAGTGCTCACAGCTGAGTCTGAGAGTACAGTTCACACCACAGGGAAGTGCTCACAGATGAGTCTGAGAGTACAGTTCACATCACAGGGAAGTGCTCACAGCTGAGTCAGAGGACAGTTCACACCACAGGGAAGTGCTAACAGACAGCTGAGTCTGAGAGGACAGTTCACATTGCAGGGAAGTGCTCACAGCTGAGTCTGAGAGGACAGTTCACACCACAGGGAAGTGCTAACAGACAGCTGAGTCTGAGAGGACAGTTCACACCGCAGGGAAGTGCTAACAGCTGAGTCTGAGAGGACAGTTCACACCACAGGGAAGTGCTCACAGCTGAGTCTGAGAGGACAGTTCACACCGCAGGGAAGTGCTCACAGCTGAGTCTGAGAGGACAGTTCACACCACAGGGAAGTGCTCACAGCTGAGTCTGAGAGTACAGTTCATGTGGTGGGGAAGGCATGGTGGCAAGAGCCTGAGGCATATGATCACATTGTCTCAACAGTCAGGAAGCAGATAGCATGGATGCTCGTGCTCAGCTTGCTTTCTTGGTTTCATTTTGTCCGGGACCACAGCTCACAGAGTGGTGCCACCTATGTTCAGGGTTAGTCTTCCCTTTCCAGTCAAACCTTTCTGGAAATGCCCTTATAGACACATCCAGAGGTATGTTTTCCCCGGTGATTCTAAACATCAAGTTGACAGGATTAACTGTCATAGTTCCCTTTGTCAGACTGCTGAAGGCTGCGGATCCTTCTCAGAATGTTTTTAGGTGTACAGAATGCTCATTGACATCCTGAATTTTTTCAGCATATCCACGGACTCTGGGCTAAGTACTAAGCACCTATCTTTCAAGTACTTGAAAGCCATTGCTGCTGCATTGAACACCAATATTTCAAGGTCAATCTCATTCATCTGTTTCCCTTGTGCTAAAGGGAGGGGTCGGTCTCCTTCCTAGGAACTTCCGGGGACACGGGAAGTGCTGCCATTGAGAGTGTTCAGGGGTCCAAGAATATGGACATCATCGTTCTGTTGCCCAAAGGCCACTGCACAAAGATTCAGGAGCTCCAGATGACGACGGTGCTGAAGGAGAATGTCCATGTGTTTGGAGGTAGGTGTGGGGCCGTGTGGTCCTGGCCTGCCTGGCTCTTTTTGTCGGTAGGATCAGTCATATATGGAGGTGCTGCGGCTTAGCTCTGGGCCGGTTCCTGACTTCACGGTTTTCCACGCCAGCTGCTATATGGCTTTAGATCAGCACTCACTGTGTGGAACTATTGCAGCTGGTTCAGGTGACTGTCAGTGCTGCCTCTGTGCAGGTCTCCTTGCCAATGTCACGTGCAGGTAGCCATGCAGAACCATGACTTGAGCTAAGCAACATGCTCTGTTCCAGTGTTGTGTGTCATCATTGAGAGAATGTGTCAGTGCGTGTGGGTAGTCCATGCCATTCCATAGAGTCCATGCATGTAAGCAGGGCCAAGTATTAAAATAGGAAGCTGCCCTGGGCTGCCTGCTACTGGTTCCATTATAGCTGGTTGTATGATGAAGACCTCAGTTTTTACCATGGCAACAGTGGCTTTAGGGGTCTTGGTTGGGGTTTTACACACTCTGGCCATGCAGGCTGGCATGGTTTTATGATCATTTACTTGATACACAGGAAGTGTTCTATCAGTCAATCAATCAGTCAGCCAATCAATTAATCAATAAAAGGGGCTAGAGAGATGACTCAGCGGTTAAGATCACTGACTACTCTTCTAGAGGACAGGGTTCAATTCTCACCACCCACATGGCAACTCACTATCATCTGTAACAGCAGTTCCAGTGAGATCCCATGCCCCCTTCTGGGCACTGTATGCACATGGTACACAGACATACATGCAGGCAAAACACCCGTACACATGAGATAAAATAAATAAAAATAAAATTTCTTCTATAACTTGCCTGGGTCCTGATATAATCCTGAGTGGTTTGAATGAAAATGGCCCCCATAAGCTCATATGTTTGAATGCTTGGTCCCCAGTTAGTGGAACTGTTTGGGAAGGACTAGGAGGTGTGGCCTTGTTAGAGGAAGTGTGTCACTGGGGGTGGGTTTTGAGGTTTCAAAAGGCCAGGTCAGTTCCATTCTCTCTCTCTCTCTCTCTCTCTCTCTCTCTCTCTCTCTCTCTCTCTCTCTCTCTCTCTGCCTTCTACCTGTGATCAGATGTAAACTCTCAGCCATTGCTCCAGTCCCATGCCTGTTTGCTGGCTGCCATAATGATCTAGAACGAATCCTCTGAGAGTATAAACAAGTATAAACAAGCCCCCAGTTAAGGCTTCCTTTTATAAATTGCCTTGGCCATGGTGTCTCTTCACAACAAAAGAACAGTAACTAAGACAAACCCCATCGAGGATGATTGGATGTTAATATACCAACATTGACAAGGAGCTCAGACACTGGAAAGATGTCTTACCATAAGAGCAGCATGAATACCCTTTGTCCAGTTGCACAAGTGCAGAGAAAAGGGCCCTCTGTCTGCGCTTTTCTTTGGCAAGCACATGTGCATTCCAGTGCAAAGTCCATGGTTTAGCTAATCCATTGTTGGCAAACTCCTACACATCAGCCTTGGTAATTGCCCATAACTGGCTGCATTTTCCTATGGTCATTGTGAGACTTTAGTGAACAATGTTTGGGCTCCTGAAGGCCCCTGCTGTTCCCCACGAGCCAAGCTTTCTGGTCATGGCTCTAGGGCTGTCTTTTCCCAGCTAAGCAGAGGATTGATTTTTGTACTACAGTCCTTCTCTCTTGCCTTGTACAGATACATTGGAGGACTCTTCCGCTGAGGGCTGGAGAACACTGCCCACCTGTGAAATAGTGGAAGGAAGATGTGTGGTTGATGATAAATGTAGCATGTCATAATTATCACTAGAGCTAAGGTGTTTCTGCTCTGTGCATCAAGGAAATAGTTCTGTAGGCCTTAAAGACATCAAGTTTGTTGATAAGCAGTACTGTTCATGTTCTTTTCCTTCTTCCAAGCTTCTAGTTTGACTGTGAAGAGGATGCATGTAGATTCAGGGGCTAATAGGAAAGATGTGTTTTCCCTTTGTAAGCTCAAAGAGTAGAGCTGGACCACATGGGCACTGA
This sequence comes from Peromyscus eremicus, assembly GCF_949786415.1. Taxonomy (NCBI): domain Eukaryota; kingdom Metazoa; phylum Chordata; class Mammalia; order Rodentia; family Cricetidae; genus Peromyscus; species Peromyscus eremicus. The sequence goes on along the minus strand of NC_081418.1, from coordinate 83,566,452 downwards.
GTTTAAACTTTATTAATTCATCGTCATCATTATTGTGTGTGTGACGAGAAGGACAACTTTGTAGAGTCATCTCTTTTTTTTCTACCTTTAAATGGGCACCAGAGATCAAACTCAGGCTGTCATATTTATGTGTCATATATTCTATGCCATTGACTTTACAGGATGTTACAGTTAAGAGAGCGTCTTGAGTTTCAGAAAAGAGTTGGGCTTTGGATTTTTTCAACAGTCTTGAGATTATGGAGGACTTTTGATGTTGGACTAAATGCATTTTGCACTGTGATGTGGCTACAGTAAGCCCATGGGGTCCAGGGAGTGGACTGTGGTGGTTTGAGTGGGAATGGTCCCCATAGGCTTTATACGTTTGAGTGCTTGGTCCCTAGTTAGTAGAACTGCTTGGCAAAGATTTGGTGTGGCCTTGATAGAGTTGTTCACTGGAGTGGGCTTTGAGGTTTCAGAAGCCCACGGTCATTCCCAGTTAGCGCTCTCTCGCTCTCTGTCCCTCCCTCCCTCTCTCCCTCCCTCCTTCTCTCCCTCATGCTTGTGGACAAGGATGTACACTCCCAGCTACTCCTCCAGCACCATGCCTGCCCCCAGTGCTGCAGCCTTAATGGTCACGGACTCTGACCCTCTGAAACTGCAAGGCCCCCAATCGCATTCTTGTACAGGTTGCTTTGGTCACAGTATCTTCTAACAGCAATAGAAAAGCAACAAAGACACACGGCAAGCGTCTTACCCAGCCACTGGTTTATAAAGGTGACAATGTCCATGTACATTGTGTGGTTCCTGAGCACCAAGTACTTAGTGGACACTAGATGTTCATTGATTATAGTATATGTGTGTTTTTTAAACCAGAAGTAACAGAAAATCCAGCTCAGACTATGTGAAAGAACAGTTTTCAGCTTCTGTAACTGGGATGTCCGGGGTGAAGTAGGCTCTCACTTGGTTGATTCTGAGACTCAGCATTACCATCAGGAACCCATAGTCCTAGGCTCCTTCCTCTTGAGGTCACAGTATGGAGACCTGAGGTAACCAAGTCTCCTTTTTCCTGTGGCTCTTCCTTAAAAGCAGGGGTGGTTTCTCTAGCACCCCAGCAAATGTCCTTCTGAGTCTTAGTGACCTGAACTTCTCATATATCCGTCTTGGACCTGACTCCTGACCCCATGGGCATGCCAGGCACAGACTGGCTTGGCCTTAGCAAAAAAATGGGGCCACTGGATCAGGCTGCTTGGGGTTTACACATGGACTACAGATGGTTCCTCTCTTCATTGCTGCTATACAGTGATGAGGAGACAAGGGTTTATAGCCTGAACGGCTGTCCTGGTACTTCCCCCAGTAACCTTCACATCCACCCACCTTGAGGTATGGATCCAAATGGAGAATTAGATACACGTATCAGGTAAGGTGTGGTGAAATATTATTTTAAGGTGTGTTACATTTGTTTATGCTGTGGCATATTTGTTTAATGATGCAAAGATGTGTTGCATTTTTTTATGTTGCATTTGTTTAACTATGTTACTTTGCCTGTAAAATACCTCATTGGTTTAGTAAAGAGCTGAATGGCCAGTAGCAAGGCAAGAGAGGGATAGGCGGGGCAACCAAGCAGAGAGAATAAATAGGAGGAGAAGTCTGGGAAGAAGAGATCAAGGAGTGAGAAAAGAAGGAGGAGAGGAGGACATCAGGGGCCAGCCACCCAGCTAGACAACAAACCATGGAGTAAAAAGTAAAGAAAGGAATATAGAATAGAGAAAGGTAAAAGCCCAGAGGCAAAAGGTAGACAGGATAATTTCAGTTAAAGGCTGGCTAAAAACAAGCCAAGCTAAGGCCGGGCATTCATAAGAAAGAATAAAACTCCATGTGATTTATTTGGGAGGTGAGTGGAGGGCCCCCAAAGAAATAAGAGCCAAAGACCAAAGAGTAAAAAAACCAACAACAGTAAAGGTCAGTCTGGTACAATTACTGAGGCAGCTCGATTGGGGTGTTAATATGTTAGACTGGTGGATAATTTACCCAATAATTTGCCACACAAATTAAACCAATGTACACACTCAGCTTCAGGGCCAAGTTCTGTCCAGCAAGCTTATCTAGCACATAGGAGCAGGGTCAGGACACCCACACTTCACCCACAGGGGAGAAGTGACCATTCCCCCCAGCCCTGATAGAGTTCACATCTTTCAGTTGGGTAACACTCCCTCCTTCTTTCTGGAAGAGTGAAGACATACGCTTTGTGGAACAGTGAAGGCTTGGAATACGAGGGGCATTCTTTTCCCGATAGCCCAGAAGGCTGACATTTTATGTCTTATGTTATAGAATGCAGGACCATTGGAAATGCTTCTGACCACATTTTCTTTTCTCCCAAGTGAGGACAAATACTCAGGGTCACAAGAAGAAGTAACCTGCATTCTATCCCCAAGCAGCTTACGCGGAGCCTGGAAAGCCAGGCCAGGCCTTGTGAAAGTGAGGGAAAGCAAAGGCTGGACCAGATGGGAGAGGAGGGGCCCCGGCTGGGAGGGCCTCGGCGGAGCCCAGAGTGACTGCGGGGGCTTCTCCTGCTCCTGACAGCTGCCATCTTGTCTCTCCTTGGCAGTGGAAGGGAACAGTGACGAACTAGATGAGCCCATCAAGGCTGTGTTTGCAGATGTGCCTTTTGTCCAGAGGCACAACCTGATGAGCTTGAACTCCATCAACTGGTCTCGGGTCCTGGTGCAGATGGCTCACCACTTCTTCGCTTACTTCCAGTGCGCACCCTCCTTGGACACGCACCCCCTGCCCGCTGTGGAGGTGGTCGTGCCAACAGGGGCTGGGGGTAACCTTGCAGGTGAGGAGACCCTGGGATGCAAATGGACTCTCCGGAAAGTACCTGGTCTTTCAAAAGCTATCTTTTGCCTACAAACGTGGAGCAAAAGAAGATTGTGTTTTATTTTAAAGACGACAGAAAACCACATGGGGTGCCCTAGATTTCTTCTGACTTGGAGAGGCTGTGGACAGAACTTTCCAGGGTCCTGCAGAGGAGGGAGATTGAGGACTCAACCCTGGGAGTTTCAGCAGCCCAGCCTGTGCTTATTTGCACAGAGGCTAATAGACAGACATCAAGGCTCCACCACCAAACATAGCTCAGTGTCCTTTCCCAAAATTGCACTTTACTCCCAGTTCCGCCCACTGCCTGCTGAGGGACACCCACTTGGTGCCGTGGCACACTGTTCCCACTACCCTGGGGCCATGTAAAGCGGAAAGGACTCTGGCCTCAGCAGTCTGGCCCTGGCTCTGCCCTTTACTAGCTGAACGGTTGTTAGAGAGTTCCTCAGACTCAACTCCTCAGCTGTAAAGGCTGGCTGATCACGTGCTCAGAGCCGCCTGTGGGGAGCAAGTCTGACTGTTGGGTGCACATGAGCTTTGCACAGAGATGGTGTTGTCCAGCTGCCTGGTACCGAATACTAACGGACGTTCTTAAGCATTAACTATGCACCAGGTGCTGCTGTTCTAAGCGCTTTTCATGGGTTAATGATTACATGCAACAAGGACAATGCTGTCTCCTGATGTACATGGACAATTGGTTCTAGGACCCCTACAAAATCTGCAGATGTTCAAGTCCCTTATATAATATGGCATGGTGTTTGCATATAATCTATGCACATACACCTGAATACTTTAAATCACCTCTAGATGATGTGGAATAACATACAATATGTGAATGTTATTTAAATGGCCATTGTTCTTTAAGGGGTATTTGCAAGAAAGAGTTTGAATGTGTTTAATACAGGTGCAATTTTTTTTCTTGAGAAAGGTTCTCACTATGTAACTCAAGCAGCCCTTGAATTCAGTATAGCTCAGGCTAGCCATGGAAGTCTCCATCCTCCTGCCTCGGTTTCCCAAATGCTGAGATTATAGTGTGTATCACCACACCCTCTTTCGGATAGTTTTGGTTTGTGGTCATTTGAGTCTGTAGAAGCGGAAGCCCTGTATCCAGGGTCCGCCTGTACTGTTCTTAGCATTTTAGAATGAGGAACTGGACACAGAGAAGCTAGCTGTCCTCTGTTTCCACAGCTGGTTGGTAGTGAGCCAAGTTGACAGCCAGGGAGGCTGCCATCCTTGCCATCTCTTGAGGAGGCAATGGTGTTGGTGTTTGCGGTAGCTCTGTCTCTGGCCTTGCTTCTCTAGGCACCAGGGATGAATGAGATGGCGAAAGCGTTGTAGTGGTTGGGAGACTCCTGGGCTTCTTACGGGAAGACAGAGGTGACGGGGCTGGTAGCTAGGTGAGGAAGGCTGGCTTCCCCACTACTCAGAGGGTGGTACCTAGGGCTTCCCTTTCATGTCACTGTCACGCTAGAGATGCCACCTACAGCTGTGCCCTCCACAGCACCTGGTGCAAAATAAAACCTGGGCAATACCCATAGAGGACATTCCCGTCTGACCTTTCTCCTGGGGACCCATTCCACCTTAAGTCTTCAGGCCCTCCTAAACTTCTACTTTTCCTAATCTCTGAAGGACACTAATGTTTCCATGAGGATCAAGTGACAAAAGAGAGTGAGTGGGCTTTACAAAATTAAAGTTGATGTTGGTGAACATCCCCGCCCCCTCCAAAAAGTAAGGGCCTGGAGAGAGAACTCAGTAGGTGACGTGTTTGCCACACAAGTCTGAGTTTGGATCTTCAGGCGTGAAACTGGACGTGGTAGCACACATCTGTCATCTCCGTGCTCCCACAGCAAGATGACAGAGACAGGAGAAGCCCCGAAGCTGTCACCAGCCTGGTGTGTCAGCAGGGAACAGTTAGACACCCTCCCTAAAGCAAGGTGGAATGCAGAGACCTCAACTCTGCAGTTTGGGAAGATCCGGGCAAGACATTCAGCCTGTGGTGACCTCATTTCCTCTTTTGCAGTGGGAGGGTTGCCTCACAAAGCTTTATATGTGTGTTTGTCCCTGGTAGGCAGGGCGCAGTGACCCTCCTCCTTGTCTCCCTCTCCCCCTCCTGTGTCACTGCCCATCTCCTCTCTCTATTCTCATTTTCAAACAGCACAAAAGCTTGTTTTTATTAAGCTCAATTTAAAAGTAATTCTTTGCCTTTGTCCTAAAATCCTGGTATGTTCTCATCTTGTCCCAAGCTGGGTGCATTGCTCAGAAGATGGGCCTGCCCATCCGCCTGGTTGTGGCCGTGAATCGCAATGACATCATCCACAGGACTATCCAGAAGGGAGACTTCTCTCTGTGTGAGGTTGTCAAGCCAACCCTGGCATCCGCTATGGACATTCAGGTGGGCCTGTGGGGAGAAGAGCAGGTCTGGCCAGCCGCTGGTGGAGCAGGACTGGGTAAGGGATGGAATGAGGTGGCCCAGGACCCTGTCTCTCCACTCAGGTTCCCTACAACATGGAGAGGATCTTCTGGCTGCTTTCTGACTCGGACAGCCAGGCAACAAGAGCGCTCATGGAGCAGTTTGAAAGAACCCAAAGTGTGAGCCTCCCCAAGGAGCTACATAGCAAGGTTGGTCACTGGCCACAGCCTGGGGGGTGGGGTGGGGGTGGGGTGGGGGTGAGGTGGGGGTGGGGTGGGGATGGGGTGGGGGTGGGGTGTCTCTGCAGCCTCCAGAGCCAGCACAGTAATGATCTGAGGGAAGCAAGAAGGCTGTTCAGTTCAACAGGACTCAGTAGACAGTGTTGGTTCAAACGTCTGGAGTCTGACCTCTAGTGGTTTATTTTAGGCATGTTTAAGCACAGCACAATGTGGTGAACATCATTCTTGTGATGATTAACTCAGTCCCGTGTGCACAACAAAGCATACATAAGTCTCCTTGAGGAACAAAATAAGCTAAATATAGATCAAGTGTGACTACATCAAAACTCTTTGTAAAGTCCATAAAGACGGGTTCTGTAGATTTACTGATAAGGATCTGGGGGAGGATCCGGTGCTGGAAAAGTCTACCACACAGAGCAAAGGTCATCAGGCTAGTAAACACATCCACATCCAGCCTTCTGGGTAGATAGCGGTTATTACATTCCTACCCTTAAAGGAACAGCCCTGTGTGCTTAACGTTCTAGGCACCCCTAGTGCTTATCTGTGAGCGCAAAGACCTCTGTGCCTCCTACAGCAGCATCCCACGGAGGACAGAAAGGATGCAGCCACAGGACAGAGTTGGGGTTTGGAAGTCTGAACAAGGGAAGGGGACACCTGGTTTTTTGAGCATCTGTGAGCCAGGAACTTTCACAGCTAACACTGATTGAATGAGGAGAGTTGTGAAACACTAAGCTAGTTGTATAGATTCCGCACCTCAGTTTCCCCATCTGTACAGCGAGGATAATAGGAATGCCTGTCTCATAGGGTTGCTATGAGATTTGGGTCAAAAGAAACATGGGAGGCACTTTACATACTGCTGGAAATACATGGCTCCATACAGTTACTGTTTCTATTTTTATTTATTGTTGTTAATTTCCAATAACAGCAACAACTGTACAACAAGGACAAAGTCATTCTGTCCTTCCGACATGGAGGGACTGTAGCTCTTGCTGACCCTTGTCTCTCTCCTTTGTCCTCCTTGTCTCTGTCTCTTCACTAGAGGAGGAGAGACTTTATTTAGTTAATAAATAAGTTTCATTTATTTTAGGGAACTAGTTAGAAAGCGCTGCTTTTATTTGAATGCAGCCTGGTGATAGGTTCTTAGTTTATAGGGTATCTTGATTTCTGTACCTCATCCCCTGTCAGTGGTCATGCTGGCTCTGTAGCCCTCCACTGGGTGACTGGAGCAAGCTACCTTACTGCAGCTCCGATCATCACAAAGTTCTAGAATTGCTTCTTCTAGATTGCACAGTCTGATTTTACCTCAGTGTCCTCCACTTGAGGAGAATCCTTATTTACCAACTTGGCCTTCGCAATTCCTTTAACAGTCTCTTATATGACATAATTGTCCATGGTTAGTATCTCTCCTGAAGGGTTCTTCTCAAAAACAGGACACAGTCATCTGGGCCGAGTTATACCCTTGATCTATACTGCTTTTTATAAAAAAAGGTTTTCATTATTTTTATTTAATGTGTATGAGTGTTTGCCTGTGTGTATTTATGTGTACCTTATGCATGCAGTGCCTGTGGAGGCCAGAAGGGGACTCATATCCCCTGGAACGGTAGTTACAGATGGTTGTGAGCCACCATGAGAACCAAGCCTGGGTCCTCTACAAGAGCAGCCAGTGCTGCTCTTGACATAGCCAAACATTAGTTTGTTTGGCCCATGATTTGTGCAGACATCAATATTCCTTCTCCTTATTTCAGTGAGATCCCCATTAAAACTGGAGACATCAGCTGGGTGGTGATGGCATGTGCCTTTGATCCCAACACTTGGGAGGCAGAGGCAGGCAGATCTCAGTGAGTTCAAGGCCAGCCTGGTCTACAAAGTGAGTTCCAGGACAGCTAGGACTGTTACACAAAGAAACCCTGTCTTGGAAAATTAAAAACAAACAAACAAAAAACAAAAACAACAACAAAAAAAAAACCCCTGGAGATACCATATCCTCTGTTTCTTCATTTTTCTCCCTGGCTATACTCAAAGGCTGCTTTATTTCCTGGAAGGGCATCCATCCATCCATCCATCCATCCATCCATCATCCATCCATCCACCACCCATCTATCCATATTATCTATCTGCTATGGTTCAAGAACTATGTTAGGTGCTGGAAATACAAAGAGAAAATACAGCTATCATACTGAGTGATACATCTAAGTGGTAGAGCACATGCCTCATATGCATTAGGCCCTGCATTCAATCCCCAGAACTGGGAAAAAAAGGAGGAGGAAGAGGAGGAGAAGGAGGAAAAAATACTGGTTGCCATCTCTGACCCTACCCAGGAAATACTCTATCTATATAAACAATCTATGAACCACTTGGTCTCTGATGCCATTGAGGGTGTTGTTTGTAGGGTCTTTGCCATGTTGTAAGCATGCAGAACATCTTCAGGGAATTATCTGGAAACCAAATGCTCAGGGAGCACTGAGAAGGGAGGCTTCCTCTGCCTGTGAGTACTAGAAGGTTTCCCAGGGGAGGTGCTCCAACACAGGGTGAGAACCGACAGGGTAGTTTTCACACCACAGGTGGTTTGAACACCCATGACTTGTGTTGTATCTGGCTGTAAAACAAGACTGTGAGAAAATTTGATTCGTGATCTAAATACATTGAGATGTCTCCAAAACTTGTATAAATCCTTCTGCTAAGTTGGCTCAAAACTGTAATTGGCTCAAAACTCAGAAACTGCTCTTACTCTGAGCTGGGTCAGTATTCAGTCTGGAGCATTCACCTGAGCTCCTGGAGTTGGTGTGGCTGTGTATATAGCAGAGTTTTAGTCCTCCTATGGTTCACCAATCCCAACATTCACCCCCCATCCCCTGACCCTTCAGCTTTCAGAGGCGGTGACATCTGAGTCAGTGTCTGATGAGGCCATCACCCAGACCATGGGCCGCTGCTGGGAAGAGAACCAATACCTGCTGTGCCCCCATTCAGCCACAGCGGTGAACTACCATTACCAGCAGACTGACAGTGGGCAGTCCAGGTACCAGCAGGGAGGTCTGGGGCACTGAGGGCACCGCTCTGCTCCAAACAGGGCGTGCAAGGCTAAGGATAGTGATGTTGGGAGCGTGGTGGGTTCTGTGCCCAAGAACTACAACTGTTTAGAAGAGGAGTGAACTATATCCCAGGTCATGAGGGGAGGTGATGGCTGAGCTGGGTCTTCATTGGGAAACTTTGTCGGCTTCTTAGACAGGTAAGTTCAAGGTACTAATCATGTCTGTGTCTGTCTCTGCTCTCTGCCCCACCCCCCGCCCCGCCCCTAACCTTTCCCCTGGTCCTTCTTCCTCCATCTTTTCCCTGTTCTCTCCTGTCCTGCCCCATCTTCAGGAGCATCTCCCGGTGCTGCCTGGCCTCTGCCTCGGCAGTCAAATTCCCAGAAGCAGTCCAGGCTGCTGGGCTGACTCCTCAGACGCCTGCAGAGATCCTAGCCCTGGAGCACAAGGAGACCCGCTGCCTCCCGATGCGGAGAGGAGATGACTGGATGCAGATGCTGCGGGACACAATTGAGGGCGTGTCCCAGCGCTGGCAAGGTGGTGCTGTGAACCCCTCAGAATAGCCAGGCTGGAACTGGCTTGAAGACGCTTGTCCCGGGACTCACTAGGACAAGATGGCTCAGTAGTTAAGAACTCTTGCTGCTCTTCCAGAGGACCTAAGATTAGTTGCCAGCACCCATGTCAGGTGACTCACAACCACGTATAACTCCAGCTGCAGGAGTTCTGACACTTCTGGCCTCTGTGGGCAATGCACTCATGTGCACAGATTCACATACAGACACGCATACCTACATATAATTTAAAATAATAAAAATAAATCCTTTTTTAAACTTCCTTGTCCCAGCTGGGTGTGTCAGCACATTTAATTCCAGCCTTTAGGAGGAAGAGATAGCAGGTCCCTGTGAGCTTTGAACCAGCCTGGTCTACATAGGAAGTTCCAGGGCAGCCAGATCTCCATGGTCAGTTTGTGTATATATATATATATTCTTGTCCCAAGGAGAGTTGTCCTTGAGCCGCTTGTGTCCCTGCTTCTGGGGAAAGCTGCAGGTGATTCCTGGGGATCTGCTCGCTTGCCTTTGTTCTGTGAGGGGAAGAGTGAGCAGCTGGGGTGGATGGTGGCCGATGTGGAAAGCCTTGGCAGTATCGTTCTTAATATGCAAGTTTCAGGGACGGCACATGATGAGCCTTGGACTTAGGGTCAGCTTCAGCTTGAAGGGGTCGGGATTCCAGACCTATGACGCGAAGCTGCTCACCTACATGTTGGTCTAGGTCTCATGGTCTCTGGCTCTCTGTTTATTCAGCCACCACACCAAGTTCGAGCCTTGGCCCTCCTTACCACTTGCTTTCAACCTGCTGAAACCTTGAGGAACCCCTGGAATAAAAGCTCTGGTAGTTGGATGGGTCTCTGAGTGGCTGTTGGGCAGAACAGAGCTGCAGGGCTGAGGGCAGCCCCACTAGACTGAGGTGATGCCGAGGCATGTGCCACATCCACCTGCTGCACGAGGTTAGCTCAGCAGAGCAGGCAGGGGGCAGGGAAGCCTGGGCTGGTGGTGTGGATAGAAGTAGCTGATGACAAAACTAGGTCATGTGGGACAGAAAGCCATGGCGGCATCAATGTGCCAACCAAGACATCTAGCTATTCAGTTATTTATGTTACTGGCTTCGGCTCTTATGAGCAGAAGGAGAAATTTCAGGCAAACTCAAGTCCACGAGTGACAGTGGCAATCCTCATGCCTTGGATGGTGGACTTCCTTCTAGAAAGACAGAGATGGCAGTGAGTAGAGGAAAAGTTTTGGCACTTGAGGATGCTATTGCCCTACCCTTACGGCTGGATGCTCTGCCCTCATCTACTTGGGCCTCAGGAACTTCCTCACCCAGGACTGAGAATGCTCACCACCCAGAACCAGTATGATTGGTTTGTCCCATCAGAACATGCCAGATCCACATCTCTGTGGCACCTGAGTACCACAGAGGGAGTGCTGGAGGAAGCCCATTACTGGAAAGGTAGTCATTGAGAACCAGCGTTCAGCAGGGAAGAGTAGGGATGCTGGACCTATTGGGGGCAGCAATGGTCGGGCCACTCTAAAGGAGTGACAGTTACCCCTTACAGGCTACAGCACATCACAGTTTCTGGGACACTACCATCCACAGTGTCTTAGTTAGGGTTCTATTGCTGTGAAGAGACACCATGACCGTGGCAACTCTTATAAAGGAAAGCATTTAATTGAGTGGCTTCCAGTTTCAGAGGTTCAGCCCATTATCATCATGGTGGGACACGGCAGCGTGCAGGCAGGCATGGTGCTGGAGAGGGATCTGAGAGTTCTGCATCTGGATCAGCAGGCAGCAGAAATGAGGACTGCCACACTAGGCACAGCTTGAGCACATATGACCTCAAAGCCCGCCTCCACAGTGACACACTTCCTCCAACAAGGCCACGCCTCCAAATAGTGTCACTCCCTATGGGCCAAGCATACAAACATATGAGTCTATGGGGCCATTCCTATTCAAACCACCACACACAGTATCAGACACATGGAGCTTCTAGGGCCACTTACCTATTGGCTATGACTGACTCAGTGCTCAGGGGTCACCATACTGCTTGAGATCCATGACTATGTTTAAAATTTTGTTTCTCATTTATGCACGTGTTGTTGCTCACAGCTGCAAATGGCAGACTGTCTGGCCTGCAGACTTCCTGGGATCCCTTGTGTCTGCCTCCCTTCTTGCTGCGGGAGTGCTGGGATTGCACACTGCCTCATCTGACTTTTACATGGGATCTGGAGATCTAAATTTAGGTCCTCAGGCTTGTATGGCGAGCGCTTTACCCACCGAGCCATCTCCCCAGCCTTTAACTTTTGTAAAACCAAAAGAAAACAGTACAGTCCTGACCTGGACCGGGAGGTCGTTCTTCAGTGACGAGGTCCTGAGAAAGAGGAGCAGATCAGAAGATAAAGATAGAAGACAGAGAAGATAATAAAGTATTTGATCAGGACGTCTTGCACGAGCTTTGTCTTAAGCTAAGCAAGCTATAAAGAAGTACAGCATCTTATATACTATCTCCAGGGGAGAAACAGGACAGAGTCAACAGTGGGACAGAATCAGCCCGAGGCTAATCAAGCTGTGTTGGACAAGGAGAATACAAGGTATCTCCAGACCATCACAGACTGAGCACACAGCAGTCTTGGAACTGATAACACCAAGTCTTTTCAGGGGGAAAGCCAAGTTCCCAGGAACTGAAACTAACTCCTTTGAGGCCCTGGCCTCAGCCCCAGCCTGACCTTGCCAAGTCTACACCCGAGCAAGGACACAAGGCTAGGTTCCTTTTGTCCCTTCATCAGAACCTCTGAGAAAGCTCTGGATCAGTCCAGCCCTCCGCACAGTTCAGCTTGGGTTACTGGACGATTGTTCAACAGTTTTCAAATACTTTCATAGAGCAAGATCCCCATAGGGGGCCAGTGAGATGGTTCAGCAGGGAAAGCCCTTGCTGTGCGAGCCTGGTGACCAGAGTTCGATCCTCAGAACCCACATAAAGGGAGAAGGAGAGAATCTACTCATATCATATACACACAATAATAATAAATACAAATAAGTAAATTGAACAAAGTCATAATGTGTTCCTGATAGCACCTACAATGTGTCAGTCACTGCTTTACAAAAGTTAGTTCATGGGATCTTGATGGCGGTGTGACATCGTTGGCTCCTCATGTCCCCATTTTACAAAGGAGCTGACTGGGGTTCTGGGATGTGAGGTAACGTGCTGTGGAGATGGGCCTCACCTCAGTACGGCTTTGGGTTTGGTGTGAAGGGTTCATCACAGCTCCTCTGGAGAGCCAGTTGCATTCCTGTGGGGTCCCCTTGCTGTTTTCAGCTTCCTATTCTTCCCTCCTCACTGGGCCCCCCACTCTGCTTCCTGCCCCCCCCCCTTCTTTGCTTTCTGTGGGAACCTGGCTGTGTTTTCCCAGAAGGCCCACCAGGGCCTGCTGCAGCTTTGGTTGCCTGGAGACCTATCCATCATGAGAAGCCACCGCAGCTGTGCGGGAGCCTAGACTAAAGGCAGAGGACACAGTGGCTCTAGGTGAGAGACTCCATGGGATGAAAACGGCCAGGAGGAGTCCTGGGGACAGGACGGGGAAGAGAGGCTGAGAGATCATTTCAAGGTGCACTGACCCTTGTCTAACACCAGTCTGGGCTGAACTGTGTCCCTTCCAATTAGTCTGCAGATACTGTAAGCCACAATGCCTTTGAACATCACTGTAGTTGGAGACGAGGTCTTTAAAATGGCAATTCAGAGTGAGAGTGATCGCACACACCTTTCGTCCCAGCACTCTGAAGGCAGACACAAGCTGGTCCTTGAGTTCTAGGCCAATCAAGGCTGCACATTAAGACCCTGTCTCAAACAAACAAGCAAAGGAATGAATAGCAATTCAGTTAAAATGAAGTCTTTGGGGGAGGACCTAATCCAATGTGGGTGGTGTCCTTGTAAGAAGAGGAAAGGGCCCAGACATGTACACAAAGGGAAGATGATGATGTTTGAGGGGAAAGCCAATCTACAAAACCAGAGAGAAAAGCCACATGGTCTGTGATGTGCCACAATGCCAGCCAGAGCAAGCGTGCGTGCGTGCGTGCGTGCGTGCAAACACACACACACCACACACCACACACACACACACCACCTCATGTGCACAGGTACCACTTAACAGGAAAAGGCAGGAGTCAGTCTATTTCAAATGATGTTAGGAGCAGGTGGAAATCTTTCTAAGTCATAGGTCTGCTGGTAGCGGAGAATGAAGCATCCATTCCATCTGTGTGGGCCTCAGTTTCCTCTTCTGCTTGCTGCTCAGAACACTTGTGTGCAGGTTTGTTTTGAGAATTCCACGAAATAGCAGATTGCTTTCTAAGTGCGAAGTACATTCTCAGTGCCATACAAACCCATCTTCCTATTAGCACACAGACAGCCTGCACCCAACAAGCCAGTACTTTTAAGTTAACTTGTGATTTTTACTAATTGCTTTGTGAATTAGTCTCATCTTGCCTGAGAGATGGTCTATCCCTTGAGGATAAAGTCTCCTGAGGCTCTGCTGGTTCAGCTCAGGCCAAGGTTAGAAGGCGACCTGACCTGGTTGATGTGCCTAGTCACAGGATCTGCTCAGGAAGTTTGGGGGCAGAATCACACAGAATAGTCAGTAGTGCTATTGCTAGCCCACTAAATCCTGCTGGCTTGCAGTGATGAACTGAGTACCTCCCCAGCATGAGTTCTCTGGTCATCGCAGGGAGTGTATGAACAGGTACTATCAGGGACCTCACTTTGGAACATTGTGTCTATTTACTTATTGTGTGTGTGTGTCTGTGTATGTGAGGGAGTGTGAAGGACAACTTGTGGCAGTTGGTTTTCTCCTTCCATCATGTGGGTCTAGGGAATATGTGGTGGTTTGAATAGGAATGGCCCCCATCGGCTCATAGATTTGAAAACTTGGTCACCAGGGAGTGGCACTATTTAAAAGGATTAGGAGGTGTGGCCTTGTTGAAGGAAGTGTATCACTGGGGGGTGGGCTTTGAGGTTTCAAGGGCCCTAGCTAGGCTCAGTGACTTCCTCTCTTCCTGCTGCCTGTGGATCCAGATGTAGAACTCTCAGCTGCTTCTCCTGCACCATGTCTGCCTGCATGCTACCGTGCTCCCTGCCATCATAGTGGGAAGCATAGTGGTATGCAGACGATGGACTAAATCTCTGAAGCTCTAAGCAAGCCCCAGTGAAATGTTTTCCTTTATAAGAGTTGCTGTGGTCATGGTGTCTTTTCACAGCAACAGAGCATTGACTAAGACAGGGTGGAACTAAGGTAGCAAGTGCCTTTACCCACTGAACTGTTTCAGCGGCCCAGGAAATTCATTTTAGAGATGAAAGTATGAAGTCTAGAAGGCTTAGGTAATTTGCACAACGGTGGGGATGTGAGGAGGAAGGGATCTTTGGGTCTGCAGACCTGGATCCAGCCCCCTTTACATCAGTGGGTGTGATGGCCTGAAGATCAGAGGAGGAGAATCTGGTGTCCGAGGATGGGAGGAGGAGGGCTCATCATTCAGTGATGAACCGCTGCTCTGGGGGGAGCCATAGAGCAGAGACTTTAAAAAAAGAATCCTTTCAGCAGGAAGGTGGTGGCCCACGCCTTTAATCTCAGCACTCAGAGGCAGAGCCAGGGGGATCTCTGTGAGTTCGAGGCCAGCCTGGTCTACAGAGTGAGATCCAGGACAGGAAGCTGGTCTCCCCATGGTAGGGATGGCTGGGCGTGGGTTTGTGCTCATGAAATGGGTGTTACTATGACAAGGGGGTGACTGGCTCTGGGAGATTTTCAGGGGCAGGCAGGGAGGTCTACCTGGTGGACTCCACCGGAAAGGCTAGCTATTGGTTTAAGGAAGCGATGAGTGAGGCCTTGGGAACCTTTGTTGAATTTTCCCAGCTAAAATAAACATGGGGTGAGCAACCCAAGTAGGATGGGGCCACTTGCCTCCTGGAAAGAGGACAGAGCCAACCTCTGTGCCTAGAGCTTGCTGCTCCTACCCGAAAAGTATCTTCCTTCCTCCCAGACCTGTCTTTCGGCTCCACCCATCAGTCCTTCAGTCTCCAGCCTGTGTTCCCACAGGCTCAGCCAGTGCTCAGGGACAGGGTGGCTTCTTATCGCATCCCAGGCAGCACCGGGTACCTAGGGGAAGCAGGAAAAGATTTGACTGGAGGGTGTGTGTGTGTGTGTGTGTGTGTGTGTGTGTGTGTGTGTGTATCTCATGTAGCTCAGGATGGTCTTGAACTTGATATGTGGCCAAGAGGGGAAGCAGGAAAAGATTTGACTGGAGGTTGTGTGTGTGTGTGTGTGTGTGTGTGTGTGTGTGTGTGTGTGTGTGTGTGGCAGGATCTCATGTAGCTCAGGATGGTCTTGAATTTGGTATGTGGCCAAGGATGATCTTGAGCTCCTAATTCTTTTACCACCATCTCTTAAGGATTACAGCCTGGTTTATGTAGTGCCGGGGATCAAACGGGCTTCATGAACGCTAGGAAAGCATTCTCCCAACTCTACTGACAGAACTCCATCACACCCACAACTTATAGAGCAGCATAAAAGCTGTATCATCAAGGTCCAGGAGCTGCCCAAGGCTGTCAATGATGGTTCTCCAGTGAAGATGCCCAAGCAGCCACCCGTGGTTCCCTGTATTCTACCACTGACAGATGTCGCAGGGATTGCTTCGGGGGCCTGCTCTCCACTCCCGAAGCATTTTTTTCAAAGGCCACTATAGAAATATAATAAGATAAGGACCTGATTGTGAAATGTTTCATTGAGGCTTACCTAGTAATTGAGTAAAACCAAAACTTATTATAAGCCACAGTCATCCTAGGGTCCCCCCTGCTATATAGCCTCCCTGATTCTGTGGGTTGTTAGGATAAGAATGTATACTATATCAAGCTGATAATAGAAAAATAAATTTTTAAAAAGTGAAAAAAAGAGAATGAAGAGCAACAGAAGGCTGTGGACAGAAGGAAAACCTACATACTGCTGGTGAGAATGTGAACGAGTCTAGCAACTATGGAAATCAGTACGAAGGCTCCTCAAAAACTAAAAATAGAACTACTGTTCAAACCAGCTATTCTGCTCCTGAGTATTAACACAAAGGACTATAAGTCAACAGAGCACAGAGATACTTGCACATCACTGTTTACGACAGCAAGCCACCCCTGCTGAGGTATGGAACCAACATGGATGTCCAACTACAGAGGAATGGACAAAGAAAATGCAGCATACATGCACGAGGAATTTTTTCCCCCCGACATAAAGAATGACATTAATATCATTTTCAGGAAAATGGCTGCAACTGGAGATAATTATAGTAAGCAAATGAAGTCAATCTCAGAAAAACAAAACAACAACAACAACAACAAAAAGATAAGGACTTGGCTCCACTCATGGCCTCCTCTGAGAATATTGGACTGGAGCCGGTCTGGTCGGAGGAGCTGCAGAACCAAGAGAGATGGCTGTGCTGGAAACCAGGCGTGTGTGGCAAAGGCTGAGCTGGCTCTTACGGGATACTGTACCAAGGAGACCCTCCTGACTTCAAGTCTGTCTTCTTCTCCTTCTCAATGACTTAATAATTGCAGTGATTTTGTTACAAGTGAGAGCTCCAGCAGGCACTGGCAGGGGCTACTGTTACAGACAGAAGTGCATTGAAGGCGTGTGCCACCTGCCTTCTGAATGGATGCTGGACGCTAATGAAGCAGAGCCGAGGCCCTGTAACAGGTGCAGAGTCAAGAATTAAGGCAGGGCTTGGGCCCTTCAGATCACGGGGAACTGCAGGAGCCCCTCCTTGGCTAGGCTGCTAGGGACACCTAGGGAGGGTCACCTCTCTCCTCATTTCCTATCTTGTACTATCTCGGATTCAAGGCTCTCCCCTAATCGGGGATCATGTTTGCTTGGAAAACTGACTCAGTTTAGGTATGAGGGTTTAGATGAGGTGAGACCAAGCTCCACATAATGCTCCTTTAAGCAGAGGTGAGCTGTGACTGCCTTCCTCAGAGAAAACAAGCCCTTCAGATTTGTTGGATAGCCCGGTCAATAATTCTCACAGCCAGCAGAGGGCAGCAGAACATACCCGAAGTCCTCTCTCCAAAGGTGGACCAGGCCGTTTCAAACCACATTCCTCCCAACACTGGCCAGCCACCTGCCTGACAGTTTTCTGAGACGTCAGAGCCCTGAAGGTTGGAGGATTGAACTTAGGACCTTGCACATGCTAGGCAGGTGCTCTGCTACCAAGTCACACCTCAGGCTTGGCCCAGAGCACGACCTCAGGTGTTGTTTCTCAGGTGCTGCCCGTTTTCCATTTCTTTTAGGGTCTTTCATTGTCCTGGAGCTCTCTAAGCAGCTAAGCTGGTTGGCCAACAAGTCCTGGATTCCACCAAAGATGACTCTTTTTTAAATTTTAAATTTATTACAAATTAAATTACTATGGATACCTCTCTCCTTTTAAAAAGTTCACATATGCCTGTGTGTGTGTGTGTGTGTGTGTGTGTGTGTGTGTGTGTGTGTGTGTGTTTCAGGGGGCAGTAGTGGTGACTTCACGGCAGGGGCAGTATGCAGACTCAAGCATGTGCAAAGGCCAGAGGAGGAGTCAGGTGTCCTGTTTTATCACACTCCCTTGAGGCAGCGTCTCTCTGTGAGCCTGGAACTAGGCTGGCAGGCAGCAAGCCACAGCCATCCTCCATCTCCGCTATCATGGACTTGGGTTTTCAGATGTTCCCACACAGCCACCTGGAGCTTTACATGTGGATGTTGGGGATTCCAGCTCAGGTCCTCGTGCCTGGGCAGTAAAAGCTCTTACCCACTGAGCCTTCTCCTCAGCCCCTCAGGATTGCCTTAAATAGCTTTTGGTTTTGTGATAAAACTGCTTTAAGCATGTATAAATGTAAA
Source organism: Peromyscus eremicus (assembly GCF_949786415.1). Lineage (NCBI taxonomy): Eukaryota > Metazoa > Chordata > Mammalia > Rodentia > Cricetidae > Peromyscus > Peromyscus eremicus. The sequence goes on along the minus strand of NC_081418.1, from coordinate 83,548,484 downwards.
TCTTCCTAAGAGCTCCTTGTACTGGCAAACATGTATACTGCTTCAACTAGGAAAAACAGAGGTAAGCGATCAGACTAACGGGGAGCAAATGTATGCAGAGAATCGGGGACATCCAAATGACCTTGTTACTGTGCGGTCCACATGTACAAGACCAGTGCCAGGAGACTCCGGCCCTGTTTTCCTGGGCAGTGATCGTTGCTGCTGCGTGTTGACATGTTCTTCTGTTTGTGCTGTGCTGCAGTGACTCTGCTCTCCCAAGTGTTTCCACCCCGGTCACAGCAGCTGAGGGGTCACATACCCTTTCCTTAGAGCCAGCTAACCCCAGCTGCCTCGCCTTACGGTGACGTTGTTTATGATTGGCGATTGTGGATTCAGATGCAATTGTAGATGCTGAAATTATACAGTGACTTAATTTTAAGTCATTCGGATGGATGATCTAAAAAATTATTTGAAAAATAGTGTTAAGACAGAGTCATACACATAGAGTACACCGCTGCTGGAGAATTGTGTGTTTGTGTTTTTGTGTGTGTGTGTGTGTGTGTGTGTGTGTGTGTGTGTGTGTGTGTGTAAAAGCCAGAGGACAACCTCAGGTCCTTTTACTTTTTTTCTTTTTCTTTATTCTTTTTTTCTTTGTACATGGTCTTTCATTGGCCTCGAGCTCTCTAAGCTGGTTGGTCAGAAGTCCCTGAATCCCTTTTGAGAAATCTCTCTCTCTCAATCCTTGCCATGGTACACAGGTCATCAGTCAGTCAGAATAGACTTGGCCCTGGCAAAGGAGCCTGGCATGGATTATTGGAAGGAACAGCCATGTCAGTGTGGGGACCTCCCTGGAGGTGTCCAGTCACCATCTTCTAAATCTGGGGAAGTGAGAGAACACTGATGTGCCCAGCCCCTGCCACGGGTGGGAAAAGCTGAAGAGCCTACCCCCTTTAGATTCGGTAAGTGTGGCTGTCGGAACTCCATGCCCTCCGCTCCTATGGCAGTTCCAAAAGGCTCTTGTCACCTGGTTCTGGCCATTGTGCTACCAGAGAAAGCTCACCCCGAATGGCTTTGCCTCATAACATAGGAGCAAGAGATGGAAAAACAGGGGCTGGAGAGATGGCTTAGCAGTTAAGAGCACTGGCTGCTCTTCCAAAGGACCTGGGTTCAGTTCCTAGCACCCACATGGCAGCTCACATCTGTTGGTAACTCCAAGATCTGACACCCTCACACAGACATACATGCAGGCAAAACACCAATGCACACAAAATAAAAATAAATAAATAAAAAGAGATGGAGAAACACGAAGCAGGTGCAAATACCTTGTCCCCAAAAGGATGGCGGAGCAGAGGGGATGGCACCTTTGTCCCTGAGCTGAGACGTCCTGTGGGGGCTCATCGCTAGAATTCTTGTCAAAGAAGATAACAAGACTTGTATTTAAGCCCAGTTGAGTTGCATTTGGGGAGGGAGGTCAGGTGGGAGTGGTGATGAGAGAGCTGAGTGCGTAGAGATGCTTGTGGCTGACCCAGATGACCTGGGTTCAACCCTTGGGACCCACATGATGGAAGGAGAGAACCAACTCCTGCAAGTTGTCCTCTGACCTCCACACATGACCTGTGACTATTGCACACACACACACACACACACACACACACACACACGCACACGCGCGCACGCGCGCACACGCACACACACACACACACACACACACACACACACACATACGAGAGACAGAGAGAGAGAGAGAGAGAGACAGACAGACAGACAGACAGACAGACAGAGATCTAAAGGAGGGGGGCAAGGGTCATATCAGAAAAGACACCAAGGTCATTCTGAGCTTAGGGTTAGACCTGTGAGCCTCGGTGGGTGGAGCAGGTATTAACTGATGGATGGAGAGGCTGAAAAGCTGTGCTTTAAACTCTAGAAAGACTACTTTCAAGGCCCCTTGGACGATGGGTAGTACAAAATGGCAGACACAGAATGACATGAGAAAGAGTCAGCTGAGAAGAGGGAACACCCCCCCCCCCCCCCCGGCAGCTGGTCCTGGTTTGTATAAAAAGCAAGCTGAGCAGACTGTCCCTCCACGACCTTTGCTTTAGTTCCCGCTTCAGCTTCCCTTAGTGATGAGCTGCGAGCCGTAAGGTGAAATAAACCCTTTCCTCTCCAGGTTGCTTGTGGTCATGGTGTAGGTCACAGCAGTGGGAAAAACAGGACACATGGTAAGTGAACACATCAGGGCAGGGCCTTATGTGGGCCTCAGCTAGTGGGTAAGAGTGACTGTAAACTCAACTTCAGGGGCCCCCTTCAAGCAGATGCGATGTCTCGGACTTCCCAGGAGCCAGGCCAGTGCCGCCGATGCTCAGGTCTGTCCTCGTCATCTCTAAGAAGAACCTCGGTCTCCTTGGAACCATTCTAGTACCAGGAATCCGCTCTCGGTCTCTGCCACGTTTTCCATAGTGGTAATCCTCCTATGGTTTAAGTAGCTGCTCTTGGCAGTTCCCAAGTACTGAGTGCAGGGTTCTTAATTGCAGTCCTCGTGTAGATCTCTTGAACTCGTTCCTCAAAACCCTGTTTTTGGAGGTCAGCGAGGTGGCTTAGCGAGTAAAGGTGCTCACTGCCAAGACTGATGACCTGAGTCCCAGTCCCCAGATTGACAAGGGAGAAGGAGAAGGAGAAAATCAACTCACAAAGTTGTCCTCTGACTTCCTCATGGGTACTACAGCGCCTGTATGATCATTTGTAACTACACACATATACACCCACACCCCTCCCCGGTGCAAATAAATGTAAAAATAATTTAAAAATTCAAACAAAACCCTGTTTTTTCCCCCTCAAGATAAGGAAAACTTGCTGGGCTGGAGAGATGGCAGCAGTTAAGAGCACTTGCTGCTCTTGCAGAGGACCCAGGTTCAGTTCCAAGCACTTGCATTAGGTGGCTCACAATCACCTGTAATTCCAGTCCCAGAGGACCCAGCACTCTCGTCTGGCCTCCTCGGGTACCTGCACACATGGTACACATGTGTACACTCAGGCATGCATACATGTGCACACAATAAATAAACAGATCTTTTTAAAAAGAAAGAAGAACGGAAGTTTGCTGTTCCGTGGCTCATGGGTCTGTGCTGTCTGTCATCAGTCTGGGCACTGGCAGAAAGCTCTAGAAATAGAGCCCTATTCCGAGGATAGAGATGGGACCTGTGGAGGGCATGTTCTGGAGGTCAGGAAGCCCCACTCCCAGTCTTGGTTCTATCTCCATCTCTCTGGGCTCTCTCCCGCACACCTCATTCCATCTCAGCATCGCTGTGCACTTGGCTATGAAATGTCGGGGAGACCCCATGCTCTCTGCTTCCCTTCCTGGTTCAAAAGCACCACAAAAGTCAGGCCCAGTGGCACGGACCTGTAATCCCTGCACTCTGGATGCGGAGGCAGGAAGATCAAGAGTTCGAGGTCAGCCAGATAGTGGTGGCACACACCTTTAATCCCAGCACTCAAGAGACAGAGGCAGGTGGATCTCTGAGTTTGAGGCCAGCCTGGTCTATAGAGCGTGTTTCAGGGCAGCTAGGGATACACAAAGATACCCTGTCTCAAAAAGTCAAAAAAAAGTTCAAGGTCATTCTCAGCTACATAGGGAGCTGAGTATAGCCTAGACTACATAACTGTGTCTTTAAAAAAAAAAATAGGAAAGTATCTTTTATCTGGATGTGGTGGCACATGATTGTAATCTCAGCACTTGAGTAATACAGTCAGGAGGAGGATGAGTTTGAGGCCAGCCTGGGCTACATGTAGAGATCCAGGCCAACAGAACTATACAGGGAGAGACCTTGTCTCAAACAACGACACAGAAAGTACTACTTATTTATTTATTCATTTATAACCATCAGGTCTATGAGGGTTACAGACATGGTCCATCTCGCCCCATTTTATTCAGGGAAGAGATGGAACCCAGGGCCTCTTATATCTAGGCAAGTACTCTACGGTGATTTGAATAAGAATGGCTCCCCAATAAGTTAATATTGGGATTCCTAGTCACCAGGGAGTGGAACTCTTTCATAGTATTAGAAAGATTAGGAGGTGTGGCCTTGTTGGAGGAAGTGTGTCACTGGAGTGGGCTTTGGGATTTCAAAAATCCATGCTGGGCCCAGTCTCTCTGTCTCTCTGAACTACTTCTCCAGCACCATGTCTGAAGCCAGGCTCCCCACCATGATAATGTAACTGTAAACAAGGCCCCCAGTCAAATACTATCCTTTATCAGAGTTGGTGTGGTCATGGTGTCTCTTCACCACAACAGAGCAGTGACTAAGATGCACTCCATCGAGCCATATCCCCAGCCCCATATTTTATATTATGTATATTTTACCACAACTTACAAACCAAAAGGACCGCCGGGCGGTGGTGGTGCACCTCTTTGATCCCAGCACTCGGGAGGCAGAGCCAGGCGGATCTCTGTGAGTTGGAGGCCAGCCTGGTTTACAGAGAGAGATCTAGGACAGGCACCAAAACTCGATAAGAAACCCTGTCTCGAAAAACCAAAAAAAAAAAAAAAAAAAAAGGACCAGTCTTGGTGTGCCTTGGAGAGGGCAGGGAGGAGCAGGCTAGCAGAGTGAACAGATGGGCTGTATTCCAGCTGTTCTGTTACATCTGGCTGGCCCAGAGTTTCAGATCAAAGACCTCGGGCAACACAGCTCGCTCCATGGCCTTGTACTCAGTCACATGTTGCTGGGAGCGCTGCCGACCGCCAGCTGCTGTCCAGACCCCTGCTTCCTCCCAGGATGGAGCCTAGATCTGCAGCAGCAGACTGCTGCAGGCTCCTTCCTGTAGCCAGGACCAGCGTTGCCTGGGCAAGCCCTGCAGAGGGGAATCACCCTGCCCTGAAAAAAAAACTAGGTGAGAGAGGGAGAAAGCAGTACAATTAAAATCTTAGTGTATGAATAATTACGTTTTAAAAATCCCCACTTTTTTTTAAAAACTTCAAAAGGAGTTCTGCAATCAGAGGTTTAATTTGCAGATTTAGCGGCATTTGGCAGGTTAAAAGTCGGGGCTGTGAAGTGAGTAAGCGTGGGATTTGGGGCTGGAAGAAAAGAATGGGAGGATCTGTTTGGCCAGAAATCCGGCTTTGAGCTCCCTCAGAGCTCCCTGGCCTCACTTCCTCTGCCTCCAGCTACCTTGGGACCTGGATGCTGGGGGTGGGGGGTGGCGCGGAGCATAGCTGAGCTCTCCGGCCCTGGGGCCTCACTTCCTTTTTAAAAATAACTATCGCCCTTGCCCAGTATTTGCTTTTTGCAATTTATTATTTAAATTTGAAAGTTCTGAAAATACATGCACATAGAATAAATAAATAAACGTAAATTTTTTTAAAAAAGAAAACAGCCCAGCATATGCACGGGCCAGTGAGATGGCCCAGTGGGCAAGGCGCTTGCCACCAAACCTGAGGACCTGAGTTCAATCTCCAGAACCCACATGATGATGGAAAGTAGCCAATGCCTATGAGCTGTCCTCTGACCTCCGAGAGTGTGTTATCAAGTGCATGTACTTACACACATACAAAATAAATAAATAAATATTTTGAAAAATTAAAATTCTGAAAGCACAGGGCAGCAAAATAACAAGAAAACAAAGATCACCTGTAGTTTTCTGGGCTGATAGTAGGAGGATCTCTGCCTCTTTCCTGTGATAGTGTGGCTAAAATCCCTTTGCCAGCTGGATAGGGCTACACACACACACACACACACTCACGCATGCACGCACGCACGCACGTGCTTGCGCACACAGAGTTGTATTATTCTTGCCCTCTCTCCACTTCTCTCTTCTGGGAGCCCCCTTCTTTCACCACATTTGGGGGATGGAACAAAACACAAAGGTCTGAGCAGAGGTCCAGTGTCACTGAAGAGTAGCTGGGGAGGGGTGGGGGGAGCAAGGGCTCAGAGGAAGAGTCCTGAGTGTGTGTGGAGTGAGCACAGGAAAGGGAGACTGCATATACCTGGCCCCGTGGGAAAGAGTGGGAAGAAGATGGACATGCCGGGGATGTTTGCTGGCCCCAGGCAAGGGACCCTGGTGAGGGTTGGCTGATGTTGCTCAGTGAGGCAATTTTCAAAAAGGGATGAGGGAGAAGGGTCTGTGGCAGAATTCCCAACAGTGTAAGGGCTGTGGTGGTCTCAGTCCTAAGGATGTGTGTGTAGTACTGGGAAATGAACCTAGGACCTGAAGCAAGGCAAGTACTGTGTCTTAGTTAGGGTTTTATTGCTGTGAATAGATACTATGACCATAGCAACTCTTATAAAGGAAAGCATTTAATTGGGGCTGGCTTACAGTTCAAAGGTTTCATCTATTATTGTCAGGGTGGGAAGCACGGCGGCACGCAGACAGACATGGTGCTGGAGAGGTAGCTGAGAGTTCTACATCTGGATCCACAGGCAGCAGGAAGAGACAGTGAGGCCTGGCTTGAGCTTCTGAGACCTCAAAGTTCCCACACACCCCCAGTGACGCACTTTCTCCAGCAAGGCCACACCTCTGGGGACCATTTTCAAACCACCATGTACTGATCCACTTTCCTTAGACCCCCAGCCCTCTCTTTACTTTTTGGTTTAAGTTCCTCAGGCTATCTCCTGCCTCAGCCTGCTAAGAAAATGACCTAACGGGCCTGTACTGCCTGCTGTAGTAAGGGGAAACTGTATCAGCTATCTGTTTTGTTGCTGTGGTCCAATACCTGAAATCACATCAGGAAGAAAGACGGATTTTAGTTTATTATTTAGTTTGTCTTGCAGTTTCAGAAGTGGTAATCCATATGCCGGGGAGGAACATGCACAAGAGCAGTTTATAGTGTTGACCAAGAACGTAGGAAACCAAGATTAGAAGGGGCCAGGGAACGATACGGCCAAGACCAGCCCCATTGGGCCATTTTTCCTAACTAGGCTCTACAATCTCAAATTTCCAGAACCTCTTAAAACAAGGCCAGTTCTTGGGGATGTATGTTCTAACCACTAGCCCGTGAAAGCCACTCCACATTCAAATCGTAACTAGAGTCATTATCTAAAGACCAGCTCTTGCTGTGTACCCCATGCTGGCCTCGAACTCAAACTGCTTTAGCCTCCTTAGTGTTGGGATCATAGGTGTGTGCCCATCTTGACAAGTAATTTTGAAAAAAAAAATTAATCTAGTCTTCTGACCTCTACATGTGCTTCCTGCAATAATAAATCATTTTAATTAAAATTTTATTTTTATATTTTTTGTTTTTTTGTATGTGTGTGAACATATGTGTGTGTGTTCCTGCACATGGAGGTCAACACTGAGACGACTCTTCAGTTGTTCTCTACGTTACTGTTTGGAACGTTTATCTTGTTTTATGTGTATGCGTGTTTTCCCTGCATGTATGTCTGCGTACATGTGTGCCTGGTGCCTGAAGAGGCCAGAAAGGGTGTTGGATCCCCTAGAACTGGAGTTATAGATGGTTCTGAGCTGCCATGTAGGTTCTGGGAATGGAACCTGGCTTCTCTGTATGAGCAGTCAGTACTCTTAACCACTGAGCCATCTCCCTAGCCCTTCTACATTATTTTTTTTCAAGTTATGAGCCTTTTTAATCATTTGAGAATCTCATGCATACCTATAATGTATTTTAATAACGATTTTTGTTTTTTGAAATTATCACATAATCCCACATCTCCCCTTCCCTTTCCTCCTCTAACCCCTCCCATGCACTCTCCTTGCTCTCCTTCAGATTCCTGGCCTCCTTTTCTTTAATTGTTGTTACATATATATGTATCTATATGTATTATGAATATACAAATACAATCTCTCCGGTTTGTATGACGTCACCTGTATGTATATGATGTCATGGCCAACCATTTGGTGTCCGGGAGCTCTTCCCTGGGAAAGACAATTCTTCCGCTCCCAGCATTCCCCAGGGGCCAGTAGTTCTTTGTCTAGGGTTGGAGCCCTGCACACACTGTTTCCTGGGATAGAGTCTTTGACCTAGCGTTCACCAGTTCAGCAAGATCGGCTGGCCATGGGTTCCAGAAACCCCCTCTCCCCACTTCCTCTGCTCTGGTGCGACAGGCACCTGCTGCCAACACTTGGCTCTTTGCCATGGGAGCTGGGACTTGAACTCCAGGCTTCATCTCTGTGGCGCTGGGGCTTAAACTCCAGGCCTTGTCTCCGTGGGGCTGGGGCTTGAACTCCAGTTCTCATCTCTGTGGGCACTGGGGCTTGAACTCCAGTCCTCATCTCCGTGGGGCTGGACTTGAACTCCAGTCTTCATCTCCATGGGGCTGGACTTGAACTCCAGTCCTGGTTTCAGTGGGGCTAGACTTGAACTCCAGTCCTCGTCTCCGTGGGGCTGGGACTTGAACTCCAGGCCTCATCTCCGTGGGGCTGAGACTTGAACTCCAGGCCTCATCTCCGTGGGGAAGTGCTTTTTTGACGAAGCCATGTCCCCAGTTCTTTGAAGTAATTATTTCAACATTGTTTCAAATCTAGCTCTTTGCCTAATGGGGGAAGGTTTAATCTCTGTTGTCAGGTTCAACACCAAGTCTACTTTTGTATTTTTAGTGCTGTCTCCAATGCAGGGTAACAAAGGAAGGGCAGCAGCTGTTTACAACATTTGAGAATGCTTTATCGTTGTCGTGGAAGCTTATTTCATCACGGGCAGTGCTTCTCATCTTTTCTTTCTTTCCGTCTTTTTTTTTTTTTTAAATATATTTACTAGTCACGGAGGGAGACAAAGACTTCGAGCTTTCTAGGCAAGCCTTCTGCTACAGCCTGCATTGCTAACCCCTTCTCCCCACTTTTTGTGTTTTGTTTTGAGATAGAATCTTATGGTTCCCAGTGTTATGTAACAGTTTCCTCAAATACTGAAACATCCATTCTGCAGGGAAAGCTCCTTAAGCAGAAAGGCAAGCAAACCACTCAAAGTATCTTCAGGAAGTCCCTGAAACCGACCAGATTCACTAGGCCCCTCTCTACCAGAGTAAGCAATAAAAGCTGAGCGTCCCTTTCAGATAAAGTGAAGCTGCCGAGAAGACTGACCAGCTGAGCTGCAAAGACAGCTCTGAGACCAGACCAGATGCCTGGGAGAGCAGAAACCAGCCCAGCTGCCTGCCAGAGGTTTAGACCAGAGTCACTTGGAAAGGATGCTCTCCAACTGTTGAGCTTCCTGCATGCTGTGCTGTGTGCTCCTTGTTTCCCAGCTTTGTCACCCATGCCGGGATGGCCTTTGTAATGCATCTGTCTTTGAGTCATTTCTGCTCTCGTAAGTGACCCCTCACCCGTACTCCTGTTAGTGACCCCAGTGAAACTTATTAGTTCACCAAGTTGAACTTTGGTGGTATCTATGCTTTGGTCTACTGTGGGATTCCTATCTGGGGTGAGTAGACATGTGTTGCATCTCTCCAGGGAAAGTTCTGTCACACAACACTCAGGCCAGCAGCTCAATATGTAGCTAAGGATGACCTTAGACCTCTGATCCTTCTGCCTCCACTTGCTGAGTCTGGGCTTACAGGCACTAACCACCATTCCTTGTTTATGTGGCTCTGCGAACTGAACCCAGGGCTTCATATATGCTGGGCAAGCTCTGTACATGAGTTCAATCCCCAAGACTACAAGGTGGATGGAAGGAAACAATTCAGGTCCAACAAGTTGACCCCTGATCTATACACACCAAAATTTTTAGTAAGATAATTTAAGATCGGAAGTTTGTCTAATATAGCTCTGAGAGATTGGGGGGAATTATTTATTATCATACCATAGCACCACCTTAGTGTAAGATTTACAGCTCTGAAGGGGAAAGTATCCTGGCAGTCAGGAGCCAAGGAATAGCACAAAGTCACACTGCACAGCAAACCTCACACAAGAGATGTATTGGGAAAGACTCAAGAGGGTGGCTGCCTCTGCCCAGGAGAGAAGCAGCAGAGAACTGAGCTGGAGCTAGGCTTCATACAGGCTTTCTTTGGGATGGAGCTTCCCGGGGTTGGGATTTCAAGTCCTGAGCTTGCGGAGAGCTTAGGGATTGGTGGGATTTCAAGCCCCAGAACTGAGCTTGGGCTTTTTTACTCTGTGGGGCAGAGTTGTTTTGTGGGCAGAGCCTGGTGGTTGGAAGTCCTCAGGGGCAAGGCCTGGCCACTCCTGTGCCTTGAGGGGCTTAGCCTTCATGATGAATTGGTAAAATAATTACACTTCGGCCTGATATGCAGAAAAGTAGCAAAAATTTTGGATGCCTTGGTTAAAAATCAAAACAGGCTGGAGAGATGGCTCAGCGGTTAAGAGAACCTCCTGCTCTTACAGAGGACCAGGATTAGTTCCCAGGACCTGTGTCGGGTGGCTCACAACTGCCTGTAACTCTAGCTCCAGGGGGAATCTGACGCCTCTGGCCTCTCTGGGAACATGCATTCACATATACATAACTCTCATATGCACACTTTAAAATAAAACAAATCTAAAAAACAAAAATATACCATCTAGAGACTAGGAGAAAAACCATAAAAAGTTCAAGGACCAGCTACATTGATAAAAGTTTTAAGGGTTGACTGCAGTGGTTCCCAACCTGTGGGTCACGACCCCCTTGGGGTCAAATATCAGATATTTATATTATGATTCATAACAGTAGCAAAATTACAGTTATGAAATAGCAATGAGATACTTTTATGTTTGGGGGAGGGGGTACCAAAACATGAAGAACTGTATTAAAGGGTCACAGCACCAGGAAGGTTGACAACCACCGGTCTACTGGTTTGGGGACATGTTCACAATATCTAAAAAATAACTTCACCTTAAAACTCATACATGGGGATGGAGACACAGCTCTGCTGGTAGAAGTGTTTGCCTAGCGTGCAGGAAGCCCAGGGCTTGATGCCCAGCACAGCATAAACCAGGCGTGGAACCTCACACCTGTAACCCCAGCCCTTGGGGTGACAGCAGGAGGGTCAGGAGTTTGTGATCATGCTCAGCTACAGAAGGAGGCTGAAGCCAGCCTGGGCTACATAAGGATCCTGTATCCAAGAGAACAGACGGAAGCCCCAAACCTTCCAAGTAGGAAACGCTGCTCTTGGCCATCCTTAAGCTTTGGAATGGAGTTATAGCTCATCCACCCAGCGGCTACATCATTTTTTAAAAACCGACACCACCTCCCCCTGAAACCCTTCACGGTTACTACAGCACCCAGACAGGAAGAGGCCTCGTGAGTGTCTCTCCTGCTCGAGAAGGAATGTTGGGGGCTCCGTCTGGGCCGGTGTCCACAGCTGCTGTATGCTCGTCACTGCGATGGTCGTCTCACACCTGGGGGGCAGCGGTTCACCGTTGTCCTCCCCAGCCTCGGGCTTAGTTATTTCTGCTCCTTTTCTGTAATGTTTCCTCTGGCAAGTTTGGGGGTGGGGTGGGGCAGTGTGCATGTGGAGTTTGTGTGGGGATCAGTGCACACATGTGTGTGGAGTTTGTGTGGGGCAGTGCACACACGTGTGTGGAGTTTGTGTGGGGATCAGTGCACACACATGTGTGTGTGGAGTTTGTGTGGGGATCAGTGCACACTCATGTGTGTGTGGAGTTTGTGTGGGACAGTGCACACACATGTGTGTGTGGAGTTTGTGTGGGGCAGTGCACACACATGTGTGTGTGGAGTTTGTGTGGGGATCAGTGCACACATGTGTGTGTGCAGTTCATGTGTAGGGATCAGTGCACACATGTGTGTGTATGCCGTTCGTGTGGGGATCAGTGCACACATAGGTGCATGTGGAGACCAGGGAACCACCTCAGGTATTCCTCTTAAGTACCATCCACCTTAGTTTTTCACAAGGGCTCTCCCTGCCTTGAGACTCACCAAGTAGGCTCAGCTGGCTGGCCAGCAAGCCCCAGGATCCTCCTGTCTCTGCCACCAGCACTGGGATTACAAGTGTGCACAATGCCCGGTGTTCTTACGTGTGTTCTGGTGATCAAATTCATGCTTGTGCACACACTCATTACTGACTGAGCCATCTCCCTGGCTCCAGTGGCTCCCCTGTGGCTTCAGAATGAGTTGGTCACCAGATGATTTTTAGTCCTCCCTTCCTCTCCAAAGTCTGAGAAAAGGAGAGGGGCTGAAGGTTGGGTTGATTACCCATGGCCTATGACATAATTGATAATGCTGAGGCGCCTCATTGCACAGTATACGTCAATCTCATGTATGTGTTTAGTCAGCTGTTACTATAGTGACTCCCTGAGCGATCCACTTACAAGGAGGATAGGTTAATTTTGGCCGATAGTTTCAATCCACAGGCACTTGGCTCCATTGTCCTTGGGCCTGTGGTGGGGCAGCGCATCATGGAGGGAGCATGTCATGAGCAATCTCCTTATCTTAAGGTGGCCAGGAAGCGACGGTGGAAGAATAGGGACCAAAGTCCCAATAGCCCCTGCAAGTGTGTGTCCCCATAGGCTTCTTTGGAAAGGTGTCTTCTTTTGTCAAGAGCCACATTCAGAAGGCTTTATTGCTTCCCCCAAAGCGTCACAGGCTGGAGACCAAATCTTCAACATGCGGGCCTTCAAGGGCCAGTCAAGATGCACATACATGGAACTTACATGAAAACTTAAAAAGATCAGGGCTTTGAGAACTCCTGGTAGCTGAAGATGTGGGTGTACTTGGATGGTGGGATCACTACAAATGCTGGAAAGGATGTGGAAACTCCTCTCCCTTGATACCTTGTACTACATACCCCTTGCATTTGATTATTTACATGTATAGTGATTTGAATGAAAATGGCCCCCATAAGCCCATAGGGAGCAGAACTATTTGAAAGGACTAGGGTGTGCAGTCCTGTTGGAATGGGTGTGGCCTTGTTGGAGTAGGTGTGGCCTTGTTGGAGGAAGTGTGTCACTGGAGGTAGGCTTTGGCTTTCAAAGCCCAAGCCAGGCAAGCCAGGCTTAGTAGCTCTCTCTTCCTGCTGCCTTCGGGTCCAGATGTAGAACTCTCAGCTACTTCTCCAGCATCATGTCTGCCTGCTTTTCTCCATGCTCCCCGCCATGAGGATAATGGACTAAACCTCTGAATCTGTGAGCAAGCCCCAATTAAATGCTTTCTTTTTATAAGAATTGCCATGGTCATGATGTCTCTTCACAGCAATAGAACACTGACTAAAACAGCATATATCTTTTATAACACAAAACCAAACAGCAAGCTACTGAAGAAAGTGTCTCCCTGAAATATGTGAGCTGAGCTACCTTCTAGCAAATCAATTGAATGTGAGGAGGAGAAAGATGTGGCACCCCAATACATTCTGTCAGAAACATGGATAAAGCAACCCGGGTCTTGTGATTAGCACCTCAAGGTGTGAACCATCATGAGACTGAGCACTTGCTCTATGGGAATCTGATTTGACCTTTAAGTAGACAGTGTTAGAACTGGACTGAACCGAATCATAAGACACCCAGTGTATCAGCAAGAAAATTGCTTGACTAGTGTGTTAGGAAGTAACATCTGCACACATTTTGATGACCTCTCACACAGGTGAAGCCTTTCATATTGACAAGGTAATAACATGTTTTCCCCCTGTATCTCCTATACCTAGTCAGTCTTGCTACAGAAAAACTGACCCCAGAGAAGAGTAAATGTAGACTAATGGGTTATGTTGGATGGCTTTGCTGGTTGCTTGGTGGCATGGAAAGAGCGAAATTAGATCACAGTCCAGTTTGGAGAAGAGGCTTGAGGATGGACCCATGTGACGGGGTCCAGAGGGAGTGTCTTTGTCTAGACTCCACTGATGTCAAGAACACTGACTGAGGGAGATGGGGATCAACACCTGGACTGGTTACTTTCCTCAGTAGTGTGACAGAGTGCTGGATGACATCAAACAAAGCAAGAAAGGAGCTCAAGCATTAGCTCACAGTTGAAGGGGTGCGTCATGATGAGCAAGGCATGGAGGCAGGTGACTCCTCGGCAGCAAGAGTGTGTGACTGGGATTCCTCACCTCCTCAGGTCTTAGTGGAGCAGGAGAGCAGAGGGTGAACAGAAAGAGGGCTCAGGATATAAAACATCAAGAGCTGTCTCACACCGACCCAGATCATCCAGGTAGGCCTTATCTCCAAGGAGCTTCACAACCTCCCCCAACAGCGCCATGGTTTAGAGAGCCAGTGTTCTGATACGTGAGCCTGTGGGGCACATTTCACATTCAACCTGTAACGCCTGTGCGGTTTAGAAGCTAGGGTTATGTGTGTGCTCTTGTCCTCCTTGTGCGGTGCGATGGCCCAGGATCAGGACAGCCCTGTATCAGAGAGGGAAGTCATGCATGGTCCCAACAGCCTGCCCTCCACCATGCCACACCACATTTTCCTTAAATAATGATGTGATCTAAGGCTGATGTGAGCTTCTAGAACCAAATACTAACTGACAGAGAATACAGAGAAGAAAGGAGGAAAGAACACATTAAATATCCTAGAAGAGGCCATTCGTGATCACACACTCCTGTAATTTCTGTAATTGGGAGGATCAAGAGTTTGGGGTGGTGGTGGTAGAGTGGTGTTGCACACCTTTAATCCCAGCACTCGGGAAGCAGAGGCAGGTGGATCTCTGTGAGTTCAAGGCCAGCCTAGTCTACAGAGTGAGCTCAGGGCAGTCAGGGCTACACAGAGAAACTTTGTCTTGAAAAACCAAAAACACAAATAAAACACAACCAAAAAAATCACCCTCAAGGAATTCAATCATCAAAATCCCAATTAAGGGAAACTTCATGGGACAAATTACTGAGTTTTTTCAACAAATAAATTGCAAGGTGAGGAAGAGAGAGTTTGGATTAAAAAAACTGATCTCTAAATGTTATCCTCACTGGGATCATGATTTCTAATATAAATTTATATTTATTTATTTACTTATTTTTACATTTATTTACTTATGGGGGCACACGCATGGTCAGAAGACAACTTGGAGGACTAGTTTTCTCCTTCCACCCTGTGAGTCCAAGGATCGAGGTCAGTGTGCAGGCCTGGCGCGGGTGCCTTTGCCCGAGGAGCCGTCTCACTAGGCCTGTCATACTGTTTTGTGACCTTTTTATACTCAAGTCTCCACTTCCAAAAAGAAGAGAAAAGGCATGTGTGGCCCTTTACCCTCTCCCACTGTGCTTTCTGGCTCACGGTGTGACCCTTTATGATCAATGTCTTTTTCTAGTGTTTTCTGGACATTGCCACCTCCCACCCTCACTGAAGTCCAAAACAATGGGACACCTGAATTTGGATCTGACTATCCAAACTACGAAATAAATGATGCTTTTATCTTTATAGGCTTTTAGAAGTTGTATTTATGACATTTCCTCATCTGTCACTTAAGAATGAAGGGTTCAGTCTTCAGCAGCCCCCTCCCAAATCCCAGAGCATCATGAGAGTAAAACTTATACAACAGATATGGAAGGAAAATTGAAACACTAAAGTTGCTAAGCAAATTAAACTGCAGTAGCATCAAAACTTGGACTTGATTTGTACCAATGCATAAAGGTGGAAAATGTCTCACCCCTGATGGAAGAGCTCTGGGGCTCTTTAGGTAGGGCTTTGTGGCTTCCTGGGGCCTCAGAGTCAAGGAAGGCAGGGAATCGAACCCGGGTCTCCCGGTTTCTCTAAAAATAGCTTTCTTGATTCAAGCCAATTGAAGAGCCTCTAAAGCCTACATTGTGAGGTTTGCCTGTGGCCTGCTTCCTGCACAGGGCTCCTTTGTGTGCTATTGGCCATGGAAGTATGGGGAATCTGGACGATTGTTAACTCTTCCTCAAGGACGCTCTTTTCATAAATTCATAAACAAGCTTGAGGACTGTTTCCGAGTGTGGGGAGCACAGCAGGCTGAGAGTGCTGGGGAGGACAGCAAAGGGTGAGGCAGCTGCAGCTTTTGCTTTGTCTCTTCCGAGAGTCTGCCTTTGCTTTCTCTCTCACAGCCCACCGTGGTTGAGGACTGTTGATGGAAGCCGGAAGTGATCAGCGAGTTCCTGTTCCCACTGAGCATCTATCTCCTCACTGTCTCTCCAGGAGAGCCCCAACGAATATGAAAGAGTTTTTTCTGCCATATTTCTTCTTGGATTATGATTCATCTTAATCACTGTTCTATTGCTATGAGGAGACGCTATGACCAAGGCAACTTATAAAAGGAAATATTTCATTGGGGTCTTGCTTACAGTTTCAGAGGGTCAGTCCATGATATTCATGGTGAGAAGCGTGGCGTCAGGCAGGCAGGCATCGCACTGGAGCAATACATAAGAGCTTACATCCTGATCTTAAGGCAGGAGGCAGAGAGAGAGAGAGAGAGAGAGAGAGAGAGAGAGAGAGAGAGAGAGAGAGAGAGAGAGACTGGACCTAACATGGGCTTTTGAAATCTCAAAGCCCACCCCCAGTGACACATGTTATGGAGTAATTCCTGGGAAAAGACTATAGACTCAATCCAGTTATAATTAAAAGATTTATTATTGATTAACTGCTAGTAGGACGACAGCCTTAAAGCCAAATCTCGGCATGTTGGGAAGAGAGGTATGGGGAAGGTCTTTTAAAGGCGAACACAAGAAGACCTTCTATGCAAGCAAGCAAAAATTGGTCTCTTCTGCCAAGTTAAGTGGCAAAACAATCTTTGGGTATCTGCACAAGCAAGTTACAGAAGCAAAACAGCAGTTAGCCATATCATAACAAGTAGATAGTCATTGCTGTGCATTTCTGGGTGGGAGTCACTGAGTCAGGGTTCCCGGGAACTTATCTTCCAGGGACTGGAGACAGAGTCAACAGCTAGTGGGTCCCAAGATGGATGCCTAACCTAAAATGGGGTTTCTTTAACCATCACAAAACACACCCTCCTAATTCTTCCTAATCAGTCCACCCACTGGGAATCAAACATTCAAATGGATGAGCCTATTAGGGCCATTCTCAGTCAAACCACAACCTGTCCTAACTGAGCATGTTCAAAAGGGTATGTCTTAAACTGAGCATGTGCAGGAATGCACCATCCCAAAGTGCCTCCCACACTTATGCATAGGCCTCCCTAATAAATTCCTCACCCTTTCTTTGTTTTATCACATGTGCACGTGATAAAACCCTTCCTCATTTTTGTGTGCTGGCTGTGATTCCTGATGCTGTGCTTCAGTTGTTGACCAATTACGTTCTCTTTAATGACTTTTCAGGTTTAGGATTGAAGACCGTTCCAGGCATTTGTTCATGGCGTACCCTCTTCCCCTCCAGGCAATTGTTACAGTGCACTCCCTCCATCCCTCTCTCTCTCTCTCTCTCTCTCTCTCTCTCTCTGTCTTCGTTTTGCTGGTGTTCTGAGCATGTGTGTGTAGCATGCCTTTGGGCCTCTCAGCACGGACAGGGGTTGACAGAGTATTTCATGTGAAGAGGAGGTTTCGTTGTTTAAGTTTACATCTGTCTAATCCTGCCTCTAACAGCTCGCCATGCATTTCTCCAGCCTTGGCTTAAACACCTCCTTTACGGGTGACTTATTCTCTGCTGAGCAACCCTGGCACGTCTTCAGATTATTATTAGAAAGTCTCAGAGGAGGCCAAACATGTCACCTTCAGACTTCCATTGCTTCTTCCTCTGCCCCCAGGGGCCCTGTGAGTTATGTTTAATCCCTTCCCCGTGTTTGGCCAGCTCAGCGGGCAGAGGCAGTTCTCAAGAGAGCCTGTCCCCACTACTCTCCTCCTATCGTCGTCTCCTAGCTAGTGACAACACTAGCAGCCACTGTGACCTGATTTCACTGTGTGCCAGGTGCCAAAGTCAAACATCGTAGTGGATTTTAAAACCAAAACAAACTTGGCTCGTAGGATTCTGGGGTTCCTATTTCTAGCTTCTCAGTTATGATTTTTTAACCTCTTATCTTAGAGGAAACTGCCACAAAGAGCCGATGAGATCATCAGGGGAATCTGGAGAAGGGGAAAAATAGCCACTCCACTGCCCTCTAGCATCATGGAGAGCCAGAAATCTGACTCCAGGCCCGCGCTTGTCAGTCACAGGCTCTGCCTCTGCTCTGCTTCTCCTTACGGAAGCGTGTCTCAGGACTGGGCAAAGCCGTGGCTACTGCGACCTATGGATACAGGGGCTAGCTCACCTTAAGTAGTAAGAGGAAAAGGCCCATGCTAAAAAATACAAGTTGCTCACATCGTTAAAACAGGCTGGGGTTAAAAGGAGGTCACAGAACACAGCAAGGTCTGGATCACTGAGGAGGGTGAGTAAGAGGGCTTGTAATTGTATATGAAGTAACCAGGCTAGACAGAGAACAGGAGGGACCGGGCTCTACAGGGGCAGCTGGATGGCTAATCCCTCCTCCACCACCCCCCACCACCACCCCCACACACCCAAAACTCCTGCAGGATGTATGAAAGGCGTTACTGTCCTTTCTTACAGTCCTACTTGGAAGGCAGATAATTGTAACAGATTAAATTGTAAGTAAGGATGGCCTCAAACAGGAAGCTTCTGCCTAGGAGACATCTCAGACAACCCCACAGACGGATGAACAAGGAGCTAAATACAAGGTAACCAAGGAAGACGGCAGCTACATCTTGGTGGCTGTGACAGAGTTAAGACAAGGTCGTGGTAAAGCTGCAAGCTGATCATGGAAGTGTGAGACAGAAGAAAGCTGAGTGTAATTAAGTGCACTTGAGACACCTGAGAGGTCAGGAGGAAGTAACACTGGCCGAATGATTGACAGCTGCAGACACAAGGTCTGTAAGAAAAAAAGCCGGACTGGGAGACAGACAGAGGGGCTTTCACCACCCCTAACTGGGTGGTTAGCGCATGAACAGGGGAAGGCCTGGTCTTGGCCCAGGACACCCCAAGACCAAGTTCTCAGCACAAAGAAGATTTATTTGCCCTAGAGGGACAAAGAGCAAGAAATAAGAGACAAAGACAGGAGACAGGGGATGAGGGAGAGGGTGAGGGGACAGGGGTATTTGTCCCAAGAGACAAAAAACTGCCTCTGGATAGAGAGGAGACAGATATGGCCCATAGGAAAATAGTGATTTATAAAGATAAAAGGGGAAACCCCAGTTAGGATAAGATGTTTAATTTTAATTGGGCGTGTTAATTAGGTGAGCCAAAGGGGGCTTTTGATTGCTGGACTTTAATACTTTGATAGCTGGACCCTGGTAGTCAGTATCAGGAGGAAGTGCCCAAATAAGGGAATAGACCTTGGTGGCTATCTTTAGGAAGGCAATCTAACGGTTTTTAGCGAGGCAGAGGGAATGGGGGAGAAGGGCATGGCCTGCCAGGCCGTGTTTGGCTAGAGTCCCTTCAAACAGCATATGACTATCTCCATGGTGGGATCAGGGGTGTACCCATAGAGTGGGGGTGCGGACTCCATTGACTTGTCCCATGCTAGCCCAGAGAACCAGTCTCCACAGAAATTTCCTCAGCCTTCATCCAGTGTCTGCCATGGTGCTACCGACAAAACCCCAGACCAAAGCGTTCCACAGCTTCTTCCTCTCTCGGGAATCCTCCCACTCTTGAGAGTTTCTCTCCCTTTTCCTTAACTTCTTGCTTTTCTGTCATTCTTTTTCACTAACGCTTGATGCATTCTGCTTTGCACACCCCTGGGAAGGTCTGCGCCTCTGGTTTCATCTATGTGAGACGATGAAGTTGAAGCCTCTGTCTCAGACCGACCTTTGGTGACAGTTGAACACCTGGCACCTTAGGACACTAGGTCACGCACAGCTGGGCTGAGAAAGGTACCGTCAGACTCAAATCCTGCACAGGAGGAAGGAGTCCTGGGACCTACAGAGCGTGGGCTTGGGTGTCACGAGCTTCTTTCTGTCTTTCTATCCCTTCCTTCCCCGGTGTCCCTTGTTCTGTAGGAAACTCATGGCTGAGGTGCAGAGAGGTGTGGTTGGTGACTCATTAAAGTCCCTCAAGAGCCATCCAGATGGCTCAGCTGGTGAAGGCACTTGTCGCCGAATCTGATGACCCGAGTTTGATCACCGGGACCTACCCAGTGACTCCTGCAAACTGTCCTAGGACTTCCACACACGAGCGGTGGCGTGCATATGCATGCATGTAGTATCAATATAGAAGTGTAATTTTTAAAATTTAAATCCAGAAAGGGGGCTGGGGATGTAGCTCAATTGGTACAGTGGTTGCCTAGCCCAAAGACTGAGGTTAGATCCTCAGCACCACATAAACCTGGGTGTGGTAGTGTGAGAAACATGATCCTCACTCGGGAATAAATGGGTTCTGTACTTACCGGATTGGGGTCTGTTTGGGGCATGGGGAAGAATTGATGGGTCTTACCTTACCTTTGAGATTTAGAAGACCCAGATGAAACCCCAGATGCATCCTGCTACAGAGGCTTATGCGAGGCAGCCAAGGTGCTATTTCTATAGAATGTAACATTATGCCACCTCCACAGTTCAGAAATCAGTGAGAAGTCTCCACTATCATCAGAACAAGCCACCATCCATCCACCCATTTATTCATATGTTCACTCACTCAAAGGATGAGTTGCCTATTACATGCCAGGTTAAGAGGCGGGCACTCAGGCCATAAAGAAACAAGGCATGGTGCTGGAGAGATAGCACAGCCATTAAGAGCACTGGCTGCTCTTCCAGACGTCCTGAGTTCAATTCCCAGCAACCACATGGTGGCTCACAACCATCTATAATGAGCTCTGGTGCCCTCTTCTGGTCTGCAGGTGTACATGCAGGCAGAACACTGACTACATAAATAATTTTGAGAGAGAGAGAGAGAGAGAGAGAGAGAGAGAGAGAGAGAGAGAGAGAGAGAGAGAGAGAGAGAGAAGCAGCCATGGGCCTTACCTCCAAGGGATTCTGGGTATGATGACCATGACCACACTTACACCTAGCATCAACAGGTGTAGCTGGGTGTTCGTGGTCCCTCTTGTTGAAGGGCCCCCCACTGCACTGCAGCGCCCACCCTCCCCACTCCCTTGCCCGTATCTTATGCTTCCTTTAACCATAATTTAGAATCCTGGACCGAGAGAACGCAGATATTTCTCTGTGAGTATCCAGCGCTGGAATCCCCTAAGAAGCTGAGACATAAGGAGAGAAAGGGACACGGTGACTTTAGCATTTTGTCTCCTCTGGTGCCCGCTGAGCACTAGTAAATGGGCTGACCCTTCTAGTTTATCTATAAAGCATGTCTGATGGCACTGTGCCGGCTAGGGCTTTTTATTTATTTCTTTATTTTGGTCAACTTAACACAAGCCAGGGTCATCTGGGAAAAGAGAGAAGCTCTACTGAGAAAATGATTCCATCAGATTGGAATAATAAGTTAATCCCATAATGATTGACATGGGGGTGCTGCCTACTGTGGGAGGTACCACTCCTCAGCAGGTGGTCCTGGGTGGTAGAAAAGCAAACTGAGCAAGCCAGTAAGAGGTGTTCCTCCAAGGCCTCTTCATTTCTTGTCCTGACTTTTCTTCAGGATGAATCGTAAGATGAAATAAACCCCTTCCTTCTTGAGCTGGTTTTGGTCAGGGTATCATCACAGCAACAGAGAAGTAAACCAGGACAGACACCTTTTGGCAAGATGGGAACACACTGTAGTGTGTTATGGGCTGTACACGATGGGTTAACCCCTTAAAGTCATCTTCACCATGTCCTGCCCCTAGTGAGGACTCAATGACTGTCTGGGCCTCCACTCTCGAGGGATCCAGGTCTCTGCCGGAGGTGAGTCCTGGAGTGAGCCCCCCTGAGCAGCCGGGGCTGGGGGGGGCGCGGTCTCTCAGGAAGAGCTGTGGGGCTTGGAGGATGCTGTACCTCCACCAGCGTTTCACGGGAAATCTGGGGCCAGAAGATAACACAGTCTCCTGCCTGATGGGACTTGCTGCTGCTCAGATTGGCCAGCGAGCTTTGGTTTCCAGCCAAGTCCATGGTGGGCTTCCCTGCTTTGATGTGGTTTGCAGGAAAAACATCCGCAAATGAGCAACACCCAACAGAACCTCTTTTCTCTCTTAGCCCACCGTGAGTTTTCTCAAAGCGGTGCTAATTAGTCTCAGGGTTGGCTGGGTCCTCCAGCACCGCGGGAATGTGTGAGGGACTCAGCTCTGAATGTGGAAGTACATTTAACTTAATTTAGGAGTTCTAAACAACTACCCCAAGCGTGTGGCACCGGTGCAAAAGGAGAACGTGAGGAATTTGGAACCAGGGAACCATTCATGCTCGACCAAGCTAAACATGTGTAAAGCGGAGCGCCGCCTCACTACTGGTAGTCTCCCGTGAAAAGACGCCTGTGGCGACCTGCGTCATCTATAAAGCACTGTCCATGCCAGCAACTAGTTAGGGAGGAAGATTACTTCCAAAATAAGACGAAGGAACCGTTCATTGGTATTGGAAGCAAACAGTATTATTAGTTTGCTTGTTTGCTGGCTTTTCCCGCTCTGTCCCTTGAGACGGGATTTTGCTGCATAGCTGAGGCTGATCTCAATCTTTCAATTTTTAAAAATATTCATTCATTTGTTTGTTTGTTTGTTTGTTTGATGTGTGTGTGTGTGTGTGTGTGTGTGTGTGTGTTTGTGTGCCTGAGTGTATGAATTGCACCCTGGGCACCAAGTGCAGGTGCCCGTGGAGGCGGGTAGAAGGTGTTGGATCCCAGAACTGCAGTTGCAGGTGTTTGTGAGCAGCCTGACGGGTGCTGGGAACTGAACCCAGGTCCTCCGCCAGATAGCAAGGACTCTTAACTCTGAGCCAAATCCCCTTGGTCTCAATCTTAAAACCCTCCTGCACCAGCCACCAAGAGCTGGGATTATAAGAATGTGCTCCCGTACCCAGCCCAATTGTTTTTGAAAAGGGCTTTAAAAAGAACCAGATATGTTTTATATCACAGTGGCAATAACAATAGTGCCTATAAAAATAGTTGGAATATTAGAAATAGTTTTGGAAGAAAAAAAGCAGGAAAAAAATCCACATAAAAAAATCTGGCACTTTGGTTGTGTGGAAGAAGGCAATGATGTCTAACCTCAGGGTTTTGACTTAACATTTTATTGTAGGCTCCAGGCATTAGAATAAAAGCGAATAAGAAGAGAAAGGGGCACGAAAATTAATAAAAACCATTATCATGGTCTGTTTGGGCTCTTATTACAGAAAAAAAATAATGAAACAAAAACAAAATAAAGAGATGCTTAGTGGGTAAGAATACTTGTGCAAACACGGAGACGAGCTCAGATCCTAGCACCAATGCAGAGAGTCTGTAACCCTAGCCCTGTGTGTGTGTGTGTGTGTGTGTGTGTGTGTGTGTGTGTGTGTGTGTTGGGGGTGGGTGAGGACAGGACAGGAGGATCCCTTACTGGCTGCCAGCCCTGCTCCAGGTTCAGTAGGAGACCTTGTCTCAGAGGAATATGAAGAGGGAATGTTTCTCCGTTGTAAAGTGCTTGCCTAGCATGAACAAGGCTCTGGGTTTGGTTCCCAGCAATACAAAAACAGACAGAAGACCAGATGAACAAAAGAAAATTCACCAAAACCTAGAATAAGGTATAAAGTGATGGAACAGGATACTTGGCATTCTCCTCTGGACTTTATATACTCAAAGGCATGTGGACACACCCACACACGCGCATATGTCACACATCATATGTACACAGGCATGTGCACACACACATAAATAACAAAAAAAAATTTTATTGGGGGATGTGTAGACTATCTAAACTATTAATTTTGAAGAAAGACATAATTTTTGGGACAATGTACAGGAAGGTCTCATGTTCCCTTCACTCAACCTCCCCAGGATGAACATCTTACTTACCTGTAGTATGCCGTCAAAACCAAGACACGGACTTTGACACAACCCACAGGGTGCATTCAGCTTTCATGTGTCCTAGCATTCATTTATGTACATAGAACTATGCAGTTTAACTAGGAGTGTAGCTGTGCTGTAGTCAAGGTCCAGAGCAACACCCGTGACCCCTGGTAACATGCCCGTTACATAAATAGACTCATCATGTGTAAGCTTTTTGGGTGTGTTTCCCACTGAACGTCATTTCTTTGAGATTTCACGCCACCGTGTGTATCCAAACTTGCACCTTTTCACTGTTGAGTAGTATTGATGGAGTGCCGGCAACCCAGTTGATTTAGTCATTCACTCATTGTGGGACACTTGGGTTGCAATTATTCCTTATAAAAGAAAAAAAATTCAGGGCTGGGTCTGTAGCTCAGTTGGTAGAGTATTTTCTAGTATGCACAAAGATCCGATTCAATCCCTAATAGTGCATACACCTGGTGTGGTGTACACCTGCAATCTCAGCATTTGGGAGGTAGAGGCAGGAGGATCAGAAGTTCAAAGCCATCCTCTCATACGTAGTGAATTTGAGGCCTGCTTGGGCTCCATGAGACCTTGCTCAAAAGAACAGAAAAGAAAAATAGGAGCTGGAGAGATAGATGGCTTGTTGGACACAAGGGCTTACTGTTGAGGAGGAGTTAAGCTAGCTCTAAGTGGCAGTAAGGGGAAGACCCCATGGCAAAGCTACGTGTTTCCCGTGTGCACTACACTGGGAATGGACGGCAAGGTAAAAGGAGAATGTGAGATCGAAACATTGAAGCCGGGAGCACTACGGATGATAAACAAAGACTCTGGTAGCTAGCTGGGTGTGAGATAGCCAAGAAGACCTGAGAAGAGACAAACAGGATCTAAGAAGCGAGGCCAGTGATGGCAGGCTGGCTGGCTAGCTTCCACGAGAGCTTTCCCCTGAGGGAAACACATGCTAGGCACGTCTGTTATATATCCTTGCTTTTAATGTATTGTTTCTAACGTAGCTAATTATAATAGACTAAGTTGTACGTAAGGACGGTTTCTAACAAGGCCACCTTCATTTTAAGAAAGAGACCCCAGAGCATTCCATGGATATTTGGTAGCTGTGAAAACAAAAAGAGCTGAATGTAGTTAATAGCACATGGAACACTTGCAAGGGTGAAGGGAACAACATTAGCTAGGAGCTAACAACCAACAGGTAATCAGGATCAACAACCAACAAACCAGAGGCAGAGATGAGCAGAGTGGGCCTTCAACCACCCCTTAACTCGGTGAACAATGTGTGAAAAGCACACCATCACATCTGGTTGGGCTGAGGGGGTAGGGTAGAGTGTGTGGGCCCTCCAAGTGCTTAGCCCATGCTAACCAGAGAATCAGCCATCTCAATAGAGATGACCTCAGCCTGTGTCCGGTTTCTGCCTTGGCCCTATAAAACCCCAGACAAGAGAAATTCAGCAGCTTCCTTTCCTCTCTTGGAAACCTCTCCCATTTACGGGAGTTTCACCTTTCCTACATTTTACACTTTTCCACAATTTCACACTCTTCTATCTAGTTTTTTAATGGAGCCTGTTCTGCTTTGAAAACTCCCAGAAGAGTCTGTGTCATTAATACCCTTTGGCGTGAGACAATGAACTGGAACCACTGTATGGGGTCAGTTTTTGATGACCGTGAGTGCCCAGCATCTGTGTCCCATCACACTTAATGCCTACGCATCACTGTGAAAGCACACAGACCTGAGTTTGGATCCCCATCACCCAGGTAATAAGCAGGGTGTGGTCACAGGTACCTACAACCCATTTCTGAGAAACAGGGAGACATGATGACTTATGGGGCTCACTGGCCAGTAGCCGAGCTAAAAAATGGCAAGCCGCAAGTTTGGTGAGAGACTCTGCCTCAAAGGAATAAAGCAGAGAAATGTTGGACCTCTTCATGTGCATAGGCACACACACACACACACACACACACACACACACACACACACACACACACGTACATACACCACACACATAACACCACACCCACAGACATACACACATATCCAAAACAAAAGGAAGACTTTTGAATAAAACAGAAATAATCATTTATGAGCACTTTAAACAGTATTTGTGGCCAGGCATGTTGGCAACTTGTGGGAATGGATTCTCTCCTTCTCCCACGTGGGTCCCCGAGATAGGGCTCATGTTATCAGGCTTGCAGACAAGTGCCTTTAAGCAGGATACCATCTCACTGGCCTCACCTTGTTTTTTTGAGACAGGGTTTCTTGTGATCTGAGACTCAATGATTTGGCTAGCCTGGCAGCCAGCAAGCCACAGGAATCTACCTGTCTCTGTGCCATGATTATAAGCAGGTCCCACTCTTCTTGCCCCCCTTTTTTAAGGTGGGTGCTGGGATTGAACTCAGGTCCCTGTGCTTGCGTGGCGAGCACTTTACTGACTGAACCATCTCCCCAGCCTCCCAGCAGACACTTTCTAGCCCAGGACAAGTTAGTTAAGGACATAACTTTCTTCACGTTCCACCTACTGTGCTGAAAATGAGGAGAGACCTGAGGCTCATCAGGCACAAAGGAAATCTCCCTCCTTTAATGCAGACATGGCGTCTGTCACCTGAATCATAGATTGTAGAGAGCAGTGCTTCCCAAGTCCTCTGATTTTGCAGTAACTACAGTTAAGAATGTTCAATATGCAAAAATTGAAACTGAGTAGGGGCTGGTAGACTCTGGCTGTGGACCAGATATGCCTCACTGTTTCTATATGGTCTGCCAGCTAAAAATGTGTTTTTGTGGTTTTAAATGATTAGTTTAAAAAAAGAAAGAAAGAAAGAAAGAAAGAAAGAAAGAAAGAAAGAAAAGAAAGAAAGAAAGAAAGAAAGAAAGAAAGAAAGAAAGAAAGAAAGAGAAAGATCAAGGGGGCCGGTGAAATGGCTCAATTTCCAAAAGTTCTCTGGCCTCCAGGAGCACACCATGGTGTACACAGGACCATACTTGCTCTTTTTTCTTTTTTTCTTTTTTTCCCCCGTACTGTTCACAGTTGCTTTTGCACCACAAAAGCAGAGCAGAATAATTCGAACCAACACCCTTGGCTCTGTAAGCCCCCACTGTGTACTCTCTGATCTCTTAGGGGAAAAGTTGGCTGAGCCCCACGGGGACAGACTCAAGATGACCGCCATGACCCCTGGTACTCATTTCCATCCTTGAGTGGAGAAAACTGTGATTTCCGACCCATAGAATCCAGTGAACGACATTTACTCGTGTGATTGTTTTATATAGGATTGCGATCTCTGTTTTGATAACTGGTTGTCTTTTCGCGGCGTTGACAAAGCCAGCCACTGTGTTGCAAGCTGGCCTAGGAAGAGGCCCAGGTGGCGAGAGACTGAACGCAGCTTGCGAGGACAGCCAGCCAAAAACTAAAGCCCTTTGTCTGACAGCCTGCCAGGAACCGGATGCTGCCAGCCACCGCAGGAGCCGGGGAGTGGATCCTTCCACTGCTTTGCATGGATGAGCCAGACAGCATGCACATGCACACTTCTGTGAGCTCACATGGAACCATCTACTCCGTTTTCAAAGCTCTGCAGAATCCTATTAGTGGCTGCTCCATCATTTGAACCAACTCTCCACTGATGGGCTGTCAGATCTAAGCAACCATTGGCAAGCTATTTAGTCATAAGCAATGGTGAGACAATTACCCTACACACAAAACTGTGCGTTCTTTTATAAATGTTCCCACAGCATGTGATCTTAGAAATAGATTTGTTCGTTTGTTTAAGACAGTGTCTTGTGTTGCACAAGCTGGCCTCCAACTTGCTCTGTTGAGGATAACCTTGAACTTCTGATCCTCCTGCATTTACTGAGTGCTGGGATTATGGGCATGAGCCACTATGCACTGCTAGGAATCAAACCCAGGGATTTGTGTATGCTAGGCAAACGCTCTAACAACTGAGCTGTGGTCCCTGGCCCAGAAACATTTTTTTTTTCTTTTAAAAGAAAAGCTTGGTATTGGTTTTGATAATGAGAAAGAAGGTGAACTGGAAATTAACGAGTCCCCGAGTTAACAAGCCCAACCCATCACTTGCAGGTGACTTTGGACAAATCACCTGTTCTTTCCTGCCTGTTTCTCCACCTGTGCCATGGGGACAATGGTCCCTCATGGCTCCTTCTCTGAGAGTCGGGAGAACACATAACTTAACAACAGGAGAACGTGTTGAAGAGTGTGAAATACTGTGCAGGTAGGGAAATAGATGTCAGTAGTACATCTTAGGTCTTTAAGTATGGTTGGGGTTATGAAATGCCCTCCGTGATTAATTAACTTTAATTTTTAGACCCTGCCAGCACGGTCTAAGAGTCGGGAGCAGGGTTAAATGATGGGTGCCAGGACCATGGACTCAAAACAAATGTGAGACTTCTCTGGCCGGACTCCAGTGCTTGTGTGCAGATACCTAGAGGGTTCTTTATTGGCCTGGATTTAGCATGTGACTAGAGCAAGACCAAAGGTACAAGGTCCCAGGAGGCTGATCCTGACTTGCTCTGCAGAGGGATTTCTAACAGATTGTGTCATCCAGACTGTGAGACTTGACCCAAAGGGAGGCACTTCGGTGGCTGGAAATGCATGGACAGGCAGAGAGGAGCCTCAGAAGGAATGTTGAAATCCCCCCGGGGTGCTTGTCATGAGGAGTCAGTCCTTGGATCATCTCATTTTTCCTCTGAGAGTAACCCTTCTCAGCCCAAGGTGAGCCAGAGGCTCTGGCTGGCACCTGTGGGCCGTGTCATCCCCAATCTTTACAACACCTGGACTCATGCTTTGTTTACCCTACTCTTGGTGAGATCTGTTCCTACAAAGTAACTTTATTTGTTTGTTTGTTTTAGTTAGTTAGTTAGTTAGTTCAGTGCTGAGGATCAAGCCCCAGGACCTTGTACATGGTTGGTAAGCTCCCTTTCACTGAGCTACATCCTCAGCCCATTGCATTTGCCAAATCTGAGCACCCAGAGCTTTCTGTCCACATAAAGCAACCAGGGTTGTTACCTTGACTTACAGTTACAGCCTCCAATGGTGACCCTTACTTCAGAGGGGTTGGTGGACTTACTGGCCACACACCTGGAAAGCTGCTGAGCCACTGCTCAAACCCAGGCCATCAAAACCTACATTCCCCAGCAGAGATCCCTTGGGGGAATCCTGTAATGGCCTTTATCCAACAATAATGGTGCCATAGACTCCCCCTTTAGAGACTCTTAGACACCGCTATTGTCATTAAGGGGACAGGGGTTCGAATACCACCCCCACTACTTTCTTTCTTCTTCCAGAAAAATGGGAACCTCAACACTGTGCTGTCAGAGAAGCTCCAAGGAACAAATGAAAACATGGATGTGACCAAACGCACTACGCAGTTACTTCATAAGAGTTTTCATCTTGTGATGGACTGTGAAAGAAATGGCCTATGCGAAGGTGTTGCAGGATAGCTGATCACACTGTGAACCCTAAGACTTTGTTATTTACTGGAAACGAATCTGTTTCTAGTTGTGTTGTGGCTCAGCCCTAGCACACACCTTTAATCCAAGAGCTTTCTATTTGAATACTGAGAACAAGATTAAATAAAGTCAACCATACGTCAAGAGGCAGAGCAAGCAACCAGTTGACAGTAAGTGAACATAGAAAGAAACCATAGAGAGTAAGAGAGTCAAGAGGATGGATAGAGAGACGCACAGGAAGTAGAAGGGAAGGACATTCAATTTGAGAAGTCCTGTTTGAGACATTGTAGAAGGAGGAGGCTTCTGGGACATTGGCTGAAGAGCAAGGTCAGCTGGGTGCTTTCTCTGCCTCTCTGAGCTAGCAGGCTTTCATCCCAGCATCTGGCTCCTGAGTCTTTATTGGTAAAATTGAATGATTGAGATTTAGTAAAAATCAACGAAAAGGTAGAGACCAGCACACACCCACTCACAGTGTGTCTACCTCTTCCTGAAGCTGGAACCCTCTGGGTAGGAGGTTAGCTTCTTAGGAAGTGATTAGGGACTAGGTATTTCCTGCAGCCTCTCAGAAGTGCTGCAGAAGCAAAATTGGGCATGTAGAGAGAGGCAGAGGATTCTAGGAGATTGAACCCAGACATTGCACTTGCTAGGTACGCACCATGTCCAGAAACTCACATTTAATGTCCCTGGCATGTTACACCCGTGGGTTCATTTGCTGTGGTCTTTCTGTCATTAGCAGACTCAGCTCCTCCCTGCACCTACCTGAAGAGTTCTTTTCGTAGACCCCACTCGGGTGAATCCAAGATTCATGATTTCGGTGCAGAAAAGAATTTCAGGACAAAACCGTGTGAAGCATGGTTGGAGTTTATTGAGAAGAGATTTTTAACATAGTTTTAAGATCAGGAGTTAGTAGAGAGTAGTTCAGGGAAATAGGACACAACTAAGTGTGTTGCTGAGGAGAGTCAGGCTTAAGAGTCTGCTTAGTGGTACATGGCTGTCCCATTCAGTCTGTCCATTCTACCTGCATGCCCTCTCTCCTGGAAATGGTGGGAACAGAACATTTCCTGTTCTTAGTGACAGGCTATTTCCTTCTGCCTAGGCTGGAAGAGGGACACTCAGGGCACATTAGCAATTTGGCCAATACATATACACAGCTCAAAGTTTTAATCTGCAAGGCCACCAGGCAAGTTTGTGCTGGAGCCTCCCTGTTCTCATCTACCAAGTGTAAGCAGAAGTTTCTGTCCCATCTGGTTTTGTAGCCGTTCAGTCCCAAATAAACACACAGAGGTTTATATTAATTACAAACTGCTTGCCCCATGGCTCAGGCTTATCATTAACTAGCTCTTACAATTTAATTCAACTCATTTCTATTAATCTATGTTTTGCCACGTGGCTTTGTGGCATTACCTCTGTTCCATTACATCTTGCTCCCCCAGCAGCACTCAGCATCTCCTCTGACTCCACCTTCTTCTCCTTGTCTCTCTGCTTGGATTCCCTGCCTGTCTCCATTCTGCCTTGCCATAGGCCACAGCAGCCTCGTTATTAACCAATGGTAGCAACACATATTCACGGCACATAGAAAGACCATCCCACAGCAACCAAGCTCCATCAGGGAAGCAGAACCCTGGGGTCTGCTGTCAGATCTGATCTGATGTCCGGGACCAAGCAGGTCAACAGGCTCTGACAAGCGTGTCCTCTCTACAGCTGGAGCTTGATGTGGAACGGAAGAGAGCCAGAGAGAGGGGTGGCCACACAGTCAGGACTCTGCACACTTGAGTTGGAACCCATGTCAGACACTGTGTTAGTCTGCGCTGGCCACCATAACAAAGCATTATAGACTTTAACAACACAACTTGACTTTTCATAGTTCTGGAGCCAGAAGCCCAAAATCAATGTGTTGGCCAGTCTGGTTTTCCCTCACATCTCTCCTTTTGGATGTCTTTCCACTGTGTCCTCGTGTGGCCTTTTCAAGACACCAGTCCTAGGGAATTAGGACTTAGCCTTGAAACTTTATTGAACTTTGCTTCTTTAGGGGGCACTTCAGATTCAAACCATAGCAAAATCCCTGTGTGCAGTCAGATTGGAGGTCAGGGCCTTGGTAGAACAAGTTTTCAGTTCAAAAGTAGCCTCATTGCCTTCTGTGGGCACAGTGAGGATGCCCTGCAGAAGCAGCAAACGTCCCACAGTGGAACTGAACAAGCTCTGCCCTGGAGATGGAGAAGCTGCAGAAGGTGGAGGTGGGGGTGAGTGGGGGTGGGGGGTGTAAGCAGCCCCAGGTCTGCCAGCAAGTAAGTGACAGAGCATGGGAGGGACACTGCCCAGTGTCCCTTCAGGGCACACATAGCAGCGGGCACTTCGCCTCTGCCTTGCTCAGGGTGTGAAAAGTCTGTTCTGTGATTCACTCTAAGCAAAAACATACAGGAAAGGGAGTCGCCGGCACATTACAAAGCCCCTGGGGTGTGTCCTTACCAATTTGAAACCTTGGAAGACTGCATCTAGCAAATGGAGGCAGTCACAGTGTCAGATGTTCATCTGATGCACAACTATCACACACAACTGTGATACTGTGATATACAACCATGATACACAGCTACTTCACACACAACTGATAACACACTAAATTCTTTTCCCCAAAGCATACAGAGTCCCTTTCCCTCCTCAGGAGGGCACTCTTTCTTCTTCTAGGCAGTTCAGATTCCCTCGGTATCCCGTACCATAAATACTATAAATACCGACACACACGGCTAACTGCTGTTAACACATCAGACTTTGGATGGCAAGGGAAGGGAAGATGGGTGAAAATTAGTTAATATATAAACAAACGTACATAATACAAATATTACTGTCTTCTTTTTGCAGCTGGTCTTATGCTGGTAGCTGGGGCTTTAAGCTATCTCCCTCTATGAACTATTTCATTTTTGGTGATGTGGAACTTTCTTTTTGAGGGGCCCGGGCTATAGTGGTTATGCCTGAGCTGGATTCTTGTGGTTCTTATTGAGTTTTCCACGTGGTGTAGGAGTCTCAAAAGGTGATCCAGAGAAGTCTCACACTTCTTGATGCCAGTGTGTAGTCCAGACCCAATTTCTCCCTGAGAGAAGGGCTCCATCAGAGTACTGTGACCTCTTTGCCCCATCGATTGGCTCAAGTGAAATGCCAATGTGACCAGGTGAGTCTCAACTTCCACTCCATGGGATCTCTGCTTTGTGCCCTGTGGAAGTCTTTCCCTTGGGGGACCTGTTGACTAGCAAAACCCTGAATTATGGGAAGCAGCACATGGGGTTCAGATCACTGTGGATAACAGTGGAGGAAGTCATTCATATCCCCATACCTGATCCCCCAACATGTTCTGTTCACTGACTTAGAGACATGGAGACATTGCCCTTAACCTGGGCTTAAGGACCAGTTCATCTGCCTTTCACCAAGGGTTACCTGGAAGGGAATACGCTCGTCTCTGTTTTTCCTTTGTTTTGGTTTGCTTTAATTTGTTTGTTGCCTTGTTTTGTAAATAAGAATGATTAAACTCCACACCAGGATGTTGGAGAAATTTGCCTGTAGGCTTCTGACCCCTAACCTAGTGGTACTTTCCTAGCCAGCAAAGTGTTTTGCCACTTCTAGAACTTTTGCCATTAATGGCAATAGTATTTGCTGAGTACCTGCTCCAGAATATTTGTGTGTGTGTTGTGGTGTGTGTGGAGGGTGTTCCACAGCTATTTCAGATAATCATGTGCACGCCAACATTGCAGTTGGTGTCAGTCTACGTATCTGACGGAGATTCTGTAAGATTACAATGGAACTCAGAAGAAACCCTACCCTGCAGTGACATCATAACCATCACAGCACCGCAGAGCATTACTCACACATTCGTGCTGATGCCGGTGTGAACACCAGCATCTCGCTGCCGGAACAACACATACAATTATACAGAGCGTGTTGCACTCAACAGTGATGACAGACAGCTGTACAGCTGCCTCCCGTAGCTTCGGTACTCGGCTCCGTATCATTGTTTCAGAGTCACTCCTGCTTACGGGACAGTTTGCTGCACCACAGTTGGGTTTTCCTGGCAGGAGCCTGACACAGCTGTTCATTGTCTCTTGATTGCATCAATTTCTCCTGAGCCAGATTAAATATTGTGTGGTTTTGTTCACGTGGTCCTAGAAGCAATGGGCTCTTCTGTATATAAATACTATATAGCCTAGGTGTGGGGGGTGTGGAAAACCATCTAGGTTTGTGAAAGTGTATACTATGATGTTCGTACAACACAATCGCCTCTGAATGATGTTTTTAGAACCCATCCTAGCCGTTAAATAACTGATCGTGTTTAAATGAGGGAGACAGACTCCATCAGACTGACTGACAGTCATCTTCAGCTTCCAGCAAAAGCTTTAAGGACCGTCCCACTGTAGGGTGTTTCTACCCTCCCCCTTCTCCCCGTTCTCCAGCACCTGTCAGTGTTTGGCCTATAACCTTCCTGCATGACAGGCACAACTGTCCTAAATGGTCTTATTTCCCTCTCTCTATATTTTCTGTGTGTGTGTGTGTGTGTGTGTGTGTGTGTGTGTGTGTATGTGTGTGTGTGTGTGAATGGGAGGTTGATGTTGAGAATTACCCTCCCTCAACCACTCTTCCACCTTATTCTTTAAAGCAAGGCCTCTCAATCAAACCCAGAGCTTGCCCATACAGCTAGTCTTCCTAGCCAGCTTTCCCTGGGGAATCCGCTGCTCTGGCTTCCAAGGTTGGAATTACAGATGGCCCCACGCCCATCTGGCATTTCAGGGGATCTGGGATTGAACTCCAGTCCTCATGTTTTCATGGCAAACATTTTAACCATTGAGCCAACTCCTCAGTTTCTTCTTTTTTTTTTTTTTTTTTTTTTGGTTTTTTCGAGACAGGGTTTCTCTGTGTAGCTTTGCGCCTTTCCTGGAGCTCACTTGGTAGACCAGGCTGACCTCGAACTCACAGAGATCCTCCTGGCTCTGCCTCCCGAGTGCTGGGATTAAAGGCGTGCGCCACCACCGCCCGGCAGTTTCTTATTTCTTGATGTGTTTAAAGATTTTGGTCTCTCACGCTCCTTGAAACGGGCTTGTTGAAGGTAGAAATGCTGTGTACTCAGTTCACTGATGGATCCTTTGTACCAAATACAGTACTTGATGGGTATGGTGGTTTGAAAGGAAATGGCCCCCAAAGGGAGTGGCACTATTAGGAGGTGTGCTCTTGTTGGAGAAAATGTGTCACTGTGGGGGCGGGCTTTGAGGTCTCTTTGCTCAAGCTTCCCTCAGTGTGACAGTCAGTCAACTTCCTGTTGCCTGCAAGATGTAGCACTCTCAGCTGCAACACTGTGTCTGCCTGCATACCATCATGCTCCCCATCACGATGATAGTGGACTGAACCTCTGAAACTGTAAGTGAGCCACCCCGATTAAATTTTTTCTTTATAGGAGCTGCCGTGGTCATGGTGTCTCTTCACAGCAGTGAAAACCCAAACTAAGACAACGGGCAACATGTGCTCAAGATCAGTGTAGTGTCTAAATAGATGAATGGGAGAAGAAAGGAAGTCGTGTTTCTTGCTCTCATAGACAGAACCTCTGCCGTGTCCTCTGTGGATAGCAGTCCCCATCAGTGGGGGACAGACATGTGACTCTTCCCCCATCCACGCTTTGGGTGAGTGCAGAGCCGTGGAATGCATAGGTGATGTGGGAGCACAAGATGAGGGTATGATGGTAAAGGGATGAGTGTTGGGAGGGCTGAGAAAGGAAGGAAGATCAAGGCCAAGCTGGGCCACCTGAGACTAAGTCTCAGAAAGAACACAGAAGAAGAAAAAGAAAGAGAAAATAACTAAACTTTATTGGCAAAATTGAAACTTCTAGACCCTTATTCAAAATAGATTGGGTAGAAATACAGCCACAAAATAAAAATCCGTGTTAAGGGGGGACGTCAGCAAAAGCCAGGTAATAGGACACCTCCTGTGAATGGCATCACAGCAACCATCACAGTGACTCGGGATAGTGTGCAGCGGGTTTGGTGGCCATTGAGACAACCGCCTACTAGACAAGGTGCTCCGTTTGCAGGCTAGCCCCGCAGTCAGTGAAGCAGCCAGTGTTTCCCACTTTGAAGACTGACTGGAAAACAGCTCCTGCCACCTGCCGGGAGCTGTTCAAACTAATGAAAGTACGACTTTGGATCCCTCTGAAATTTAATTCTGAGTTCTCACTAAAAGAAAATTGCTTTTGTTGTTGGCTTATTTATTTATGACTGAGTCTTATGGAGCCCAGGCTGGCCTTGAGTTCACTATGTAGCCGAGGATGACCTTGGAACTAGAAGGAGGCTGACTGTGTTGTGCCTTGAAATTTTTTGGAAGTTTATTTGTTGGCAGAACGTCACCATATCCTTTCTGGCCAGCGACTTCAAGAAATGTAGTTCTCAGGTTTCTAGGCCCCATAACGTGCTGCATAGCATAGACAGGGGGTGTGAATATTCAGTGGGCGCCTTCAAGTGGCATGTAGCATGGTGGGGTATGTTTTGTCCAGATGGAGACTTAGAGAGGCAACCCTGACCAAGGTTACAGAGATGGATGGTAACAGTGCCTCCTTCCTCTGATCTCACGGTGGCTAGAGGGAGACAGATCCAGAAACAGGCTCTTAGGAAGTATGGCTGGCCACATTGCAAAGAAATTTAAACTCAGGTTAAACCAATGGTGAGGGAGTAATTCCCACTGCCTAGAATGGGTGGGGTTGGAGAAAAGTTTGAAAAGTGAAGAGTTTTTCATTGAATGTTGAAAGGTAGCTGCATTTACATGGCAGGAAGAACCAGGGCTTGTCATGAGGAAGAAACAGCCTGGGCGAGGGCCGGCAGGCTCTCTGTTTAGACATCCTGTGGCTTGGGTAGGTAAGACCTCTAGCATGCAGTTGGTACACGGTTAGTACAGCAGGCCCAGGTGGTGGTTGATAAGCATCCCTGTTGGCCTCAGGCCTCAGGAGGGCTAAGGGGCCCCAGCTGTCCTCCACATAGGCCTTAGTGAGCAGTGCTGTGCTGAGTGACCAGACTGGAAAGACCACTCTGGCCCAGGTTCTCCAGGGGCAGGGCACTGCAGGTCTGACTCCAATCCCTTCCTTCCC
The DNA here is from genome assembly GCF_949786415.1 of Peromyscus eremicus. Taxonomy (NCBI): domain Eukaryota; kingdom Metazoa; phylum Chordata; class Mammalia; order Rodentia; family Cricetidae; genus Peromyscus; species Peromyscus eremicus. Next base: position 83,512,275 of record NC_081418.1, on the reverse strand, counting down.
GAACAATTCAGCTCTTTGTTCTCGCTAATCCGCCTCCTGATACCGCTTTCTTTCTTTGCTTTCTTCGTTGTTTGGCTGCAGTTTCTTAGACCTCCACCAAGTGACTGCATTTTGTAATCTTCCAGATCTTCCAAAGTCATCCACGCAAGAGCTGCTCCAGTTACCCCTGCACTGAGAGATGGGCTGGATTCACCCCAGCATACCTAGGTTCTCACGGATCTCTGAGGGGACCCACAAGTGGCCATCCTCTGGTTCAAGGTCTTCAGTGGTCCCTTGTTAGCAGAGGCCCTGAGACTTTTTAGGTAAACTAATTCAGCTGATTATGGAGAGAAAAAAGTGAAACAGGCCATTAATGGTAATGGCTGAATGGGTACGACTGTCCACATTTTCCTGACGACATCACGGAGCCCGAAGTAGGCAGGACGTCATCCAGTTCAGATGTGTGCTTCAGCCCTCAGCTTCCAAGTCGGCTGTTTTTCCTGTAATAGCACACTCTTAATCTGATTGACCCGGTCACTTTGCCTTCTTTGGTGCTCATCCCTGGAAGAGTGTTCTGCAGTCAATACCCAAGGAGGGAGACATTTTTGTGTGCATGTTTATGCGTATATGGGGTGTGTGTGTGTGCAGAGGTGTGTGCAAGTGTGAGCATTTGCATGCTGAGGCTATGAGACAACTTTAGATGTCATTCCTCAGGCACCATCCACTGTTTTTTGTTTTGTTTTCTCTTGGTTTTATTCTGGGGGGCTGGGGGAGGTGTTTCAAGACTGAGTTTCTCTGTGTTGGCCTGATTGTCCTGGAACTTGCTCCATGGACCAGGCTGGCCTCGAACTCACAGAGATTCGCCTGCCTCTGCCTCCTGAATGCGGGGACTAAAGGTGTTTGCACACTGTGCTTGGCTTTGGTTTTTACAAAGGGTTCTGGAGACTGGGCTCAGGCCCTCGTACATGCAAAGCCATCACTTTACTGACTGAACCATCCCCTCCCCGCCCCCAAATCGGGACACTTCTGGTGTGACAAACGGGAAATTGAATGGGCTGACAACACAAAGAAGCCAGCTGACTGTCTGGTTCAGGTGGGGCTGTGCGGTTGCCTTACTGGTCGTCGGCAGACGTCAGCAAGCAGAGGCGAGAAGAAAATGTCTGCAGTGACAGAGGAAAACAATGCTGTTGATCCACCAAGGGGCATCTGCCAGTCGTCCTCTGGTTTACACACACACACACACACACACACACACACACACACACACACACGCGCACACGCACACACGTGCACTAAATACGTAATTTATAAGTGAAAAACCAGAGGCTGGGGACAGCTCAGGATACAGGCTGGTCGCTGACACCTCTGGAACACTGCCCTTCTCTCTGTTCTCGTGTTCAAGGTCTTCTGCGGAAGCCATCCCTCTGTGTGCCCAGCTCCCTTACCGGGCACTTTGCTTCCTGGCCCACATTTCCTCTTCTTACTGTAATCTCCATTAATATTCTGGTCTGAAATGCGTCCTGTGAGGAG